>NC_133450.1:72943624-73216124 GCF_048565385.1 Saimiri boliviensis | reverse complement strand
TTGGCCAATGCTCGGTGAGCCAGGTCCTGCAAACCTGACCAAATCTCTGCAGGTGTGCATGGGAATGGTAAAATGATCAGAGAGAATTAAAGCGGAATGCTGAGGCTGGGCACGGTGGCTCATGCCTGCAAATCCAGCACTTTGGGAGGCCGAGGCAGATCAGGAGATCAAGAGATCAAAACCATCCTGGCCAACATAGTAAAACCTCATCTCTACCAAAAATACAAAAATTAGCCGGGTGATAGTGGCGGGCGCTTGTAGCCCCAGCTATTTGGGAGGCTGAGGCAGCAGAATCATTTGAGCCAAGACTATGTCACTGCAGTCCAGCCCGAGTGACAGAGTGAGACTCTGTCTCAAAGAAAAAAAGACAGCTATCATCAATTTCTAAATTTGCACCTTTAAACAAAATCTAAAGCAACTCATTCCTTCCATTCTCCTCACAAACAAGGCAAAGACCTTGAAGTCCTTTAATTCACTCCGAATTCCACTCATTTCTCTAAACTCACAGTTATCATCTACTATTTCCGTTCCAATTCATTTTTATGCACAAAAGATTAGCAGTAATAAAATAATAATGATGATGATTATATAAAGTCAATTCTGATTCAGCATTTTCATCATGTATGACCAGGGCGTTTACTCATTATTGCCTCTTGGCTCCTGCCTCTTTCTTCTGGCTTAATTTTCTTTCTTATTGAAGTTTCTTCTTCCAGTGAAAGGATCTTTCAAGGGAAGATCTGTGGATGGAATTCTCTTAGTTTTTAGGTATCTGAAAAATCTCTTTTTTTGAATCTCTTAAAGGTTATGCCAACTATGAATAGTACAGTGTTCCTCAAAACAACGACTCAAACTCATCCAAGTTTTATTTTCCTCATCGGATAACAAAATCAGAAAGGCCAATCATGGCTCGTGTGCTAAATGGGCAACACGCAGAGGCATCTGGTCCTGCTGTTTCCTTTCAAATGGCCTTTGGGCCACTTCATGCTCATAATTTGGTGGCTGCAGCTCTGGCCTTCTCTGAAGTTCCAGGTAGAACCAAAGGAAAATACAGAAAGCAAAAATGACATATCTGTTGCCTCTGACCCTTGCAAGCAAATTCTGTTTGCACTTTACTAACGATTGTGTTCATTTCTGCACACATGTCAGTCAGCCATTGAAACTTCAAAAATCGTTTCTTTTTTTTTTTTTTTTTTCGTGATTCTGTGTTCTCTACACCTGGGTTTTCTAATAGGGAAATTTGAGCTTCTTTATCTTTAAAATGATCTTTCATACATTCCATCTCTTGATCCTTCTGACAGATATACCTTACTTTTCTCTCTCTCCCAATTTGCTAATTCTCTAATTTTCTGTGCTACAACTACTGTTTTACTCAGTTATTGAAATTAAAGTTAAATTTTTATTTTATTACTTTAATATCTAGGCTTCCTAACTGGTTATATTTCCAATATATCTTCCTTTGTTAGTTCTTGTTTTTCGTGCAATGTTCTTTTTTATCTTTGAATATATTAAATACTTTTATTGTAAATAACTTTCAGACTCCTCCACTTTATGTGTCCCCATTGCTCTAAGTTTTCCCATCTTTCGATCCGTAGACTACTATTTCTGGCGGTGCGTGTTTGCAATTCTTAAGTTCAAGGTCATTCCCAAGGGCATTATCTTCAATGGACATTCTCTTCTCTCACGGCCTTCAGCCTGTAGTTGTCCTTTTGAGAAATGTAGAACTTGCCTCTGCTTAGACTGCACAGAATTCGCGGGCATGAATGAATCTGGGGGGCCTTGGGTTGGGGTTTCTGCCTTGCAACTAACAGCATTAGTCTGTTAGCTAACCTCTCAAACTCTCCGACTGGCGATTTGTGAACACTCGGGCTATTTGAAAAGTTAAAAGCATCAGTGTAGTCTACAAGGACAAAGCAGTAGACTACAGGCAGGTTTGTCCTGTTTGAATTCCGAATCTACTGCTGTGCACCTTTTGGGTTGTCGTCTTTTTCGCCATGGCTTTGAGTAGGCAGCAGACTTCTTGTCAGTGGGGTTAAGATTTTCTAGTTCCAGTTCACAGAGGGTCAACATACAAATGACCCCTGGCTTCATGCTTATTGCCCTGATCCTCTGCTTTCTACTCCTGGGCTTATGTCCCTTGGACTCTAACTCCAGCTTTCTAACTCATCTCCCTTACTCCATGTTTCCTCTGTCTGCTTTATGCAGTGTCCAGTGCCAGCTTTCTAGAAGGCAACTCTTCTACCTGCAGGTAAAGGTGTGGTTTCCCATCATTCTCAGCAAACTGACACAAGAACAGAAAATCAAACACCACATGTTCTCACTCATAGGTAGGTGTTGAACAATGAGAGCACATGGACACAGGGAGGGGAGCACTACACACGGGGATCTGTTAGGGGAAAATAGGGGAGGGACAGCAGGGGGTGGGGAGTTGGGGAGAGATAGCATGGGGGGAAATGCCAGATATAGGTGATGGGGAGGAAGGCAGCAAATCACACTGCCATGTGTGTACCTATGCAACAATCTTGCATGTCCTTCACATGTACCCCCAAACCTAAAATGCAATAAAAAAAAGAAAAAAAATACTTGAAATTGTAAAAAATGTAAAAACACTGAAACATTAAATATTAAGTATGTATTTCTCTTTAAATGTATCTCTTATATAAGTAGTATCTTTGGAGGAAGTTTTCTTCTAGGTAATCAATACTTCATATCTTTGTTTAGTACCTTTAAATAATAAATACCAGCATTACTTTAAAAAAAAAAAAAGACGTGGTTTCCATGGCTCAGCACGTCTGCTCCAGATCCCCACTTTGGGCCATGTATGCAGAACTCTGAGTTTTTCTTCATGACTGGCCCCTGAGTATTTTCTTGCTTTCTTTGAAGCACAGCTAAATATGTGTTTGATCATTTATACATCAACTAACATTTCCATGTGTTCAAGTAGGAAGGATGGTGTTAATACGTGCTTCCTAAGTCATCTTGCCCTAAAGTTAGAGCCTATAATCTATGGAAAAGAGAGTCTGTATGAGGGGTTGATAAGTGCTGTTTGCTCAGGGCTGAGTGCTTGGATTGGGAACGTGTACCTTATGGGCTTCAGTACTCTCCTGTGTGTTGTGCACTTGTCTGAAGATTTAGGGGCAGACAGAGAGATGAATAGAGCCCATTTGCTAAGTGGGGTCAAGTCAGGAGGGAACCTGCTGGCTTCTCAACAGCTTCCCAACCTGTTTCTATTCCCTTATGTGGCTGCCACTTGCTGTCTTTGATTGCATAAGATCATTCACTGTCCTTCATGTGTATTCATTTGTAGAAATTCATTGAAGTGGTTCTATCTACATGCAACCAGAGGAGCTTTCACTAAAATGTGGAATCAAAGTTTAGACCCATCAAATGCCCAATTTGGATCCTCCAATTTCCTCTGAGAATGGGTTGACCTGTTTGATCAAAAGTCAAGGCTTGTGTAGGTCATTTCAAGTAACAGGGTATTCAAATAAGAACATTCAATAAGCCATGAAGTGTGGTCCTCCATACAAATTTCTCTGTGTCATCACAGAATGCCTGAAATCAGTTGGGAAAATTGTGTTGGGGATGGGCAGTGTCTCATTGTTTCTTAGTGGTTGAATAGGCCTGAGTCTGTTAGTTAACCTCCGAAATTCTCAGACTGGTAATTGGTGAATATCAGGTTATTTGGAACATTAAAAGCATCAGTATAGTCTACAAGGACAAAGCAGTAGACTACAAGCAAGTTTGTCCTTGCAATCTACAAGGACAAATTTGTCCTCTCATCCCTCTGCTTACAATGAGCAGGTACTTAGAGAAGAAAGACATGGTACTGCTGTAGAAGAAAGTCTTTTTGAGGAATGATCTGGCATCACTTTTTGGCAGGTGGCCAAGGGAACATATTCCTACTTGGAGGAATGACTGTGTGCAGTCTTCAACCACCTTTGGAAATGTCCTTCATGGTTTGATTTTTGGAGGCTGAGGCTTGCATTGCCTGATGAGTGTCAGGAGCTGTTAAGTTGACACTGTCTGTTTTCCTCCTCTGAGTTTAAATGCCTTATGAAGGAGGCAGGCAAGTTCATATGATGAAGGTGATTAGGTCACATAGACTGTGCCTGTCTTCATTTCCCCAGCTTGTTTCATGGCTTCACTAGTTGGTGTTCAGGCTCCACAGGGGCAGTAATAGCCATTGCTACGAGGTAAATATTTAAACAGGGCCAGAAGGAGATGGCACTTGCCCTGATTCTCAGGGGAAACACTTGGCATTTTTTGAATATTTTGCTTTTTTTTTCAATTATTCATATATTAAAGGCCCCCCTTTTTGCCAAGAAACACTGAGAATGCAGTTTGGAGCAGGCAGAAAGAAGTTGAGCTTCCACACTGCTTATCCTCTCAAATGACACAGGGATTGTCTCTTTTCAGGCAGTGGGAGATGGGGAACACTTCTTATGAAGTGCTAGAGGGATGCCTCCATGTCCAAGATGGATGACAAATCTGTGTGTGATGTCTCATGGTGAGGCGAGGAACTGACATCTTCTAAAGAAAAGGCTTTCTTAGAAATGCAGGCCAGGTTATGAGTCCCTTGAATTATAACTCCAGCTTTCTTATTCACCACCCTTACTTCATGTTTGCTCTGTCTACTCCATGAAGTGATCAGTGCTAACTTTCCAGAAGGCAACTCTGACCATGCCTCCCTGTAAGCTGCCACTCAGCCCTCAGGACAAACTCAGGTTTTAAATCATGGAGTACGGGGCTCCACACAGCCAATGTGACTTCTTTGTTTTCATTTGTGCTTATGGAAAAACATGAATACAAAGATGGTTTAGTTGGGTCATGTACTGGTCTGTTTGCATGGCTATGAAGGAATTCCTGAAGCAGAATAATTTCTAAAGAAAAGAGGTTTATTTTGGCTCTCATTTCTGCAGGCTGTACAGGAAGCCTGGTGCCAGCATCTGCTTCTGGTGAGGCCTCAGAAGCTTCCACTCATGCCAGAAAGCAAAGAGGAGCCAGCATATCACAAGGTGAGAAGATGCAAGCAAAAGAAAGGGGAGGTGCCAGGCTCTTTAAACAACCAGCTCTTGTGTGAGCTACCACAGTGAGAACTCCATCATCACCATGGGAATGGCACCAAACCATTCATAAGGGATCCACCCCCGTGACCAAAACACCTCCCACTAGAGCTAACCTGTAACACGGGAGATCCCATTTTAACGTGACTTTCAGAAGGGACACATATTCAAACTATATCAGATTATGAACCCAAAAATACCTGTAGGAGAATGAGGAAGTGAGTTAGAGAACAAGCTATTTACCACCGAGGCTCCGAGAGCTTAGCCCATCAGAGATCCCACACAGGTGGTGAGGGAGCTGGGGTATGGATTTGCCAATGGCTGTAGGTGTGGGTGAAGGGGCAGCCTCAGGCCCTTCTGGCCTGCTGCCCACATGGTCCAAGTGGGTTCTGGTGGCCAGAGGAAGTCCTCAGCAAGGAAAGGAAAGTATTGACAATTGGAGCAAGGATTATGAGCACAAACATGCTAATGATGGGAGAGAAGTCAGGGTCCACCCATCTCTTTCTCAGCTGCAGAAAATGTATAATATTAATATATTCATAATGCAAGGTTAATGAAAACATTGTGCACTTTACCATGGTCCCTTTTCCCAGTTCCATCCCTAAGATGCTAAAATATTCCAGGTTGCCCTGTATACCTGATCTGTATTTACTCATTTAGTAAAATCACCAAATTAATTTCACTAACCGATTACTATATATACTGTGGAGATGTCTGTGCATTCCTTCTTTAATAAGACACAAGATTTTTGTTCTTGGAAACTTATAATTTTACAGTAAGTAGTAGAGCCAGTAACATGCAGACCAGAAGCCAGGCAATTACATTGCATTATGTCAAGTCCAATAATTGGGGTAGAACAGGGTAATATGAAAACTTTTTTTTTTAATGCCCCCATCTTGGATGATGAAAAATTCCAAGAGGAATAAAAAGGCTTATCTGGGAGAGTCAGTGAAGGCTTCACAGTGGAAGCGATGGTTAAGCGTGGAATCATTGGACATGTGGGAGTGAAGTGGGATTGAATATGAGAGGTCATGACTGGTGTCATCAATGTCACTTGGCAGATGACCCACCAAGGCCTTGGATTAAAATGGTTAAAAAGAACACACACACACATACATACACATACACACACACACACACACACACACACACACTCAGGAAAAAAATATTTACAAATTGGAAAGTATTTTCTGTTATACACATGTATATATTCAAAATAAAATGTGATTAAAACACACAAACACACATGCACACACACAAGTTTCCCTAAGACAGGCGACTTTGGCAGATGGTACTTTTGTCTGTGCCTGCCTGTCAGGGTCTTGAGCATCCATTATCTTTCCTTCCCAGACACAGTTGTCTCATTGGGGACATTCTTCTTTGGTGGAGACATCTCTGGAAGAATATGACTGCTTGATTTAGCTGGAGTCAAACATTGGCTCCCTGGGAAGATAGTCTCCATTTTGTGGTCAAAGGTGGGCTCTCAGAAAAATTGTGGAGAATTTTTCTTGTCTTTTTTCTTTCTTTCTTTTTTTTTTTTAATGTGCTAGAGTTGGATCATTGTTTCCCATCTATGCTTTTAATTCAAACGACTGTAACAAGAAGTGTGCCCATCCTGAGACTATACAATCATATAACTGTTACTGATTTTTAATGAACACTCAGTACCTGATCATCTAAATATCTACTACTCTTTAGCACAGCCACTTTGGGATGTCACAGATTTGTTTGAAATATACTGCTTCCTTGGGATTTTGCTTGTGTTTTAATCGCAGAGTGGCATGGCTGAGAACTTCTGAATCAAAGATTTGGGGCTTGAGATCCATCAGTGAAACCATTGCCTCTATGAGCCCCAGACTCCATCTCCGATAAAAGGATGGATTTTGTCTGTACCCCAGAGATGGAGCCAGAATTAAAGAAGTAACGAAGTGCCAATGACTGGCATTCGGTAAATGCTTAAATATTGTTGAATGCAAAGTCAAATGCTGTGTGGACATAATTTAGCAATTTCAAAATGTTAAATTATTTTTGTGCTAGAACTATCATCTAAAGCAAAACTGTATAGCAAGCACAGCCATATAATGCTGACTCAATCAAACAGCTCTGGTTACAGAGGGGTGGGTGATAAATGCAGTCTCCTTGGAACATTCAGGTCCCTGGGACAAACTGTCACCTTGTTCAAGAAACTGCTGGCTCAAGAAAAAAAAATCTGCATTCTCTAGGTTCCATCTCCTCATAAGAGACTAAGATTTTGGGGGCACAAAGCCCGAGTCAGACTCACAACAAGAAAGGAAGGGCTTCGGTCCTTGCTACTAAAAAGTGTGAATGCCACACCATCTGATCATCCCTGAGGAATGATCCCACAAGCTGATTGTGGGGTTGCATGCTCAGTGCCCATGGTTTTGCAATTTCTAAACCAATTTTGCAGATGCAAAGACTTAATTAAGAAAGAACAACGAAGTTTACTGATAATGTAGGTGTGCATTTCATTATAGCTTCCTTTTCTTCTAACATAACCCAATGGAGCCAGTCCCTTTCTATAGAGATCTCCCAGCTCCCTTCTCCCAAAGACTTAACCTCTCCTATTCAGTGTCTTCTTTTGGCAAGCCTGTTTGCTCCAATAGACTGGGCTTCTTGAGAAAATAAACCATTATTGAGCTCATTCAGTGTCTGAAATGACACACGGTGTGGACAAGACACTGAAATGAAATAACACTGAACTTCTGGGTCTGCAGCCAAGCTTTTTCGGCAGTTTTTTATTCTTCCCAAGGAGAATAAAGTCATCATCTCATGAAATCCATCTCCACTTCATTTATGTGACAGAGTCTATTGTTCTTCTAGCTCTCTCTGCCATTGAACTATTGTGTCTGGCCAAGTGACAGGTAGAATGAGACACCCTGGCCCTCTGGGCCTGGGGAAGGCCACTGTGATCTCTGAGACATAGCCTGAAGATTTGTAATTGTTCCTTAAGCTTTCCCTGATGACAAACCATGCTCTGCAGTGGAAACATAGCTGTCAGAGGCCGAGGCCCTCAGCTCTACAGTGAACCCGCTGTTTTTATGTGGAGGGCCATATAAAAACTCTGGCCTCAACTGAGTCATTGTTAGAAAAAAGAGTGAGGCTAGATCAGTTGTGTCGGACTTTTTTCAGGGGGTGGAAAAGTAAACTGGAAGACTGGTTCCAAAGACGGCAATCCTAGAAACCTAATCTGAGAGCCACATAAGAACAGGAGTCCTCCTTGCAGTCAGGGTTGTGCATGTGAGGATATGTCTGAGGTGGGGTTTGCTTTTGGTCCAGCCCCCGCATCTTGTAGCACTACTAATATGTGTTTTCAAGATGCCCGAGGGCTTCCGAGAAACCCCAATAGGATAGTTTGGGAGAACCAACACAAAACAGTGGATTAGATTACTTCTAAGGCTCCTTCTAACTCTAATATTTCACAAGCCTTGGATTAAGTCAGATGCTGGTTAGTGTTCTTATAAAAGTTACTTTTCTTGGAGAACTTCCTGGACACCCAAATGGTGCCAGTTTGAGGCAAACGTTACCCATGGGAGACAGAAGGTATTGACCGTGGTGCCTGAAGAGCATTTCAAGGAAAATTTGAAAGCCAGCTCCATTAGGGTGTGGCACCACCAGCAAGGGGACCTGCTGACTCCCCAGCACCAAGCACAGGTAACAGCACAGTATGGGTACTCATAAATAAACACTAAATACAGGTAAAAAGAATGTCTTTGTGACCTGAGCCTTCACCTCGACTTTGCCTTGAGCTGGCATTTTCTTGCCTGTAAAATAGCGATGCTAATACCTACTCATCTACCGCAGCAACACCTGATACAGTAGCCTGACAATAAACAGCTGTCGTCTTCCTGATTAACAGGAAAAGGCATTCTGACCCACCAACTGGGTCCAATGTAATGAGCCTCAAAATGATGAGAAGGTAGGAACTGCCCAAGGCCCAATCAATGCTGAGTAGGCTGAGAAAGAATAAGCAGGGAAGAGAGCAGGGGCTTTTGGAAAGGGAGGGAGGTGTCTGGTGGTAGAGACATGTAACTTTGACAGGGTTGCCATTATGTCAAGCACCCAAAGTGTGGCTTGGAATGCTCCATGGTCATTTTCTCATGAACCTTTGCAAAGCCCCCAAAGAGTTGATTAAGCCAACCTGCCAGTACGGAAGCCGTCCCCTGAGGACTTAGAGAAGGGGGCATGTCTTTGGATGCATCCTTTGATTTGGAATGTTTGTCTTGATGCCAGTGCCGCCTTCGCTGGTGGATTTTTCCCTGCCTTCTTGGGTCACTGTGGAGCAAGAGACATTGGTCATGTTTCTCTTAACTGAAACATGCTTCTGAGATGGACTCAGTTCCATGGCGGTCTCATCACCCCCTGTTGTGACCCCTCTTTGCCATCTCTGTTCTCGCTGGCATGTGAACCACTTGTTCCTGCCAGAGGAATCAGTTGTGATGAGAACATTAACTTCCTTGCATAGACATGTGTCCATGTCACTTGTAAAGAATAACACTATACCTAACACATGCTCGTACAGAAGCAGGTGACAGTGTTCCCTTCCAGCACATACCAACAAGTGACTACATGAGGTGATGCCTGGAAACCACATCACATATGCCTATGCCATGGAAAGATCGCTCTACATAATGACTGTTCATCTCATCCTCATCTTCATCCCTTAGGTTTAAATAGCCCTCCATAGCCCAAAGAACACCCTTAAATGTTCTTTAATTCATGTCCTTTCATTCACTTCATTCATTTAATCCACAAAAATTGCTGCAAGGAAGAGACAATGAGTCTCTGTGTTGAAGAAAGGAAACTGAGTCTTTGAGAATGGATGGGATGGAACCCCAGTCAGAAAAGCTGGCAAAAATGGTAAAAGCAGCATTTGGCCCCCGGTAACCAACAGTTGATCCCATGCTGCTTGTGAGTCCTTCCGTCCAGAAGTCCTGCTTGTTTTCACTGGATCGTAATCTCGAGGGACATGTCCATTCACACGAGAAGTCACCTTCAGCTTCATGAGTGAGGTTTGAGGCACTAGACAGGGGAGAAAATATATATAGTAATTCATTTACATATAACATGCAAAAACAGATAAGCCACATATTTTAAGACATTGAAGAAAACATTCTCCTATAGGGCTAAAAAAATACTCCTTAATTTAGGAGGTACCAATGCAAAGGCTAAGATTTGTTTTGCTTCATTCACAAAGCAGGGTTACAGTAATCAGGGGCGGTTTAAATTGATAATTTTTAGCATTAATATAAGTAAATTAATTGTGTGTGTGTGTGTGTGTGTGTGTGTGTGTGTGTGTGTGTATGTGTGTTGGAGAAAGCAGTTTTCACTGGGGTCAGCCAAGGCAGAATCTGGGGAACACTGAGGAATACTGTTGAATTGCTTCCTATTTCAAGTAATTTGTATCAGTAGAGTCTCTTAGATTCAAATGTTAGTTGTAATACCATTTTATTGAGCATCTATTATGCCCACAGTATATTTTATACAATGTTTCCCATAGACTAAGCATTTAGGAAGAGGTAAAGTACAAGATATTGCATTCGGTCTGAATTTTATTTATATTTCTATTAAAGTATTTATTTTTACATAATTATTTTTCTTTCACAATTTGGTTTCAGGCTTCAGGAAAATGGAAGTGCTGACTACTATTTTATAAATACAATATCATAAATGCCTTCTTGCCTGACAGCACAGGACATAAAAAGTAACCACACCCTTGGATGACCCTGGCCATGAGGGTTGTAAAGTCAGCGTGAGCACATAGAAATACCCGGCTTAGATCAAGCTGAAGGACTTCCCAGCTATGTGGTCCTGTGGATGTTCCCTGACCTCTGAGAGCAGCAGTGCCCTCACTGAATAGCTTCCTGCTATGATGCAATGTACTCACTCTTGACAACGCTTGCATTCTGCAAAATCACACATCTATTTTTGGTGTTATTTTTACAAGGCTTAGGGCAGAAATAGCACAAAGACCTAACAACTCAAAAGGTAGGCAACATTATCACAACCCCCTAAAAATATAAACAAAACTAATAGTGCTATTTAAAGAAATGTGTTAAATGTTAATCAATAAAAACATCCTACAATAACTTTAGTTTATTACCTGTAACAGAGAGAAAGTTCCTCATGAAAGCTGTGAGGAAGGATTATGGCCGCTGAATTGAGATAAGGACAAAAATGTTTCAAGATTGGGGAGAACCAGGACATAAGCACTTCCATGAAAGAGCATGTGGGGAAACTGAGTCAAGACAAAGCCCAGGGTGAGAACAGACATCCATACAGAACTGTTCTCTTCCCCAGCGTGCTGTGACCCACTGGGCTAGTGCACTTGGTTTAGCTGCTGTTTGATACTTATTATGTAAAATCTAATATACAGAGAAAATTAAATCTCACATGAACCAACTCTCTCTTGTGCATTACACACAGAGCTTTCCTATTTACCCATTCCTGCTTTAGGAATATGCTTCATAGATAAACAAATCATCGTATAGCTCAGTAAAGTTGTTTTGGTGCTTAGCGAAAGGGAATATAAGGAGTTTAATGGTGTCAAACACTTAGGAGAGCCTTCCCAAATTCAGCCTCTCATTCATGCTGTACTATTATTCCTTTTAGGAGGATAAGTAGCAGTTGTAGTTTTGCGATAATGAGTTGTCTGGCTTCTGCTTCAGTCATTTTCCAGACACACTGCTCCTTATTTTTTTTAAAACCATTAATCTGCACAGAAAGGGCAGAAAAAGTAACATCCTGAAACCTTGGGGAAGCTTGTGTAAGCTGATATTCTTATAGAGGGTCCTCCTGAGAGAATGAATCAGGAAAGGAGGCTGCAAAGAAATGCAAACACAAACTTTCAAATGTAAATCTCGTTCAAATAGCATCTTTTGGAAAAGTAAATTTATGTCCTGTTGATTGATTCTGTGGTATTTGGTAAGATTGTAAATAGAACCTCTGTTAGACATGACCAGGGGCTGAATGCAACGTAAATAAAATATTAATCTAATCAAATAGTGTCTTTTCTATCTTGATGAACCTCGTGAGTTCTGATACATAAGTGCAAAGAACTCCACAGAAATAGTCGTCCTGAGCACAGAGTAGACTCGAGTCTGAGATTAAGGTTGTCTTGGTCACCCATGCCACACGGACTGTTTAAATAGAAAGGTCAGGTCCTTCAGAAGCATCAAAGAGAGATGCAGAGGGATTTAAAATCATATCACATGAGAAACAGTTAAAGATTTGGTCTCATTTAGCCTCAAGAAGATAAACTCTGACTCAGAGGCACTTATGATCAATGATATCACTTGTTTTATAAGTCTTTGATGGTTAAATAGGAGCCATAGAAGAGAGGTGTAGAAAATCAGTGTACTTTAGACTAATGAAGAACTTTTTAACAGTTGAATCTGCTCATTTCTTGAAGGCTGTGTTTCCAGAAGTGAGCGTGTAAGCAGAGAGGGAGGGTCTCCAGGGATTATAGGAATTTAATCAACTTAAACCATCATCCTGTTTCACAGCCTTCTGCCCTGCAGCCTGTTTTTCCCCAAACCCTATGGGGAATGTGGTCACCTTGTTGGTTGGAACCAGCTCCTGACAGACCCTGGCAACTTATAGATAAACCTGAATGAGGTTTCCTCCTGACCATACCAAAGTATCTACCTTGTGAAGAGCTATAGCTTCTGACATAGTTTGGCTGTGTCCCCACCCAAAGCTCATTTTGAATTGTAGTTCCCAAAATCCCTATGTGTTGTGGGAGGGACCAGGGGGAGATAACTGAATCACAGGGGCAGTTTCCCCCACCCTTTTCTCATTAATAGTGAGTTAGTTCTTATGAAACCTGATGGTTTTATAAGGGTCTTCCTTCTTCATTGTGCACTCATTCTTCTTCCTGCCACCACATGAAGAAGGATATATTTGCTTCTTCTTCCACCATGACTGTAAATTTCCTGAGGCCTCCTCAACCATGTGAAACTGTCAGTTTTCCTTTGTAAATTACCCAGACTTGGATATGTCTTTATCAGCATAAGAATTGACTAATACAGCTTCATTACCATAACACGTAACCGCTATGCTGACAGGATGACTCACTGCCTCTGCCCAGCTGGGACCCCTGCTCTACATGTGATGATGTGCCTCCCCTCCCCATCACCCCATGAGACCCTCCTCTCGCTTTCCCTAGGTGAGACACTGCTTTGGACAATACTCCCAGTGCCCTGCTACTTTGGGCCAAGTAATAAAACTCCAACAAAACCTGCCTTCTCATGGAGAGTCTTTGTTACTTGCCAGGCAAACCAATCCCGGTTTTTTGGGTGGCAAGCGTGCTGTCTCTGGTGGGTCTGACCACTTTGTGAGCAGGTTACCATGCTTGGTCCTACTTCCCACTGCTATAGTAGGTAGATTAGCAGATAAGAGTAAGACAAGAAAGAGCCCAAAGGAATGTCAGGCAATTGCCAGATGACTGTCATGTGATTGTCAGGTGGGCTCCTCAGGCCTTATAAGATAAATGGTCACAACGGGGGAAAATTTTGTGACAAACAGGAAACATCTTGAGCTTGTGGGCAACAACTTCCCACAAGTTGATTCTTGGAATTGGATCTTATTGGGAGCCTTCATAACAAGGGTACCTTTGTGGCAACAACTTCCCACAATAAGATTCTAGGGATTGGATCTTATTGGGAAACTTCATAACAAGGGAACCTTTATAACAAGGGACCACAGTCTGGGAAGTTTACACAACAGAAATTTACTTTCTTGTAGTTCCAACAGCTAGAAGTTCAAGATCCAGGTGTCAACAAGGTTGATTTTTTTCTGAGGTCTCTCTCCTTGGCTAGTTTTTATTCTGTGTCTTCACATGGTTTTCAAGTCTTTATGTCTCCACATGTCTTCAAGTCAGATTGAACTAGGGAACACTCTGAGGACCTCATTTTAACCTGATTACATCTTTAAAGGCCCTATCTACAAATACAGGCACACTCTAAGGTAATCTTCATTCAACATATGAACTGGGAGGTAGGGGCACAATTCAGCTCATAACAGGTGTCATTACTCCCATTTTACTAATGAGGAAACTGAGGCAGGGTATTTTGCCTCAAGACACACAGTGAGCTGGGATTGGAATCTGGATCTGCCTAAGGCCAAAACCCACACCCCACCCTCCAAGCTGTATTGCCCATTTTGAATAAGGCAAAGTCAGGGCAGCCTTTCCAACTTGAGTCTTTAAAGGGGAAGCAGAGATGTCTCCCCAGAGGAGGGCCCAGGGGCAGGAAATAAAGGAAATTGCATGCTGAGAGCTGGAAGGGGTGTGGGAGGAGCTGCAGGATAGGCATTACTCAAGCAGAGATGGAAACATGCTGTGGATTCCTTGTACCTTTCCAGACCAGCTGGTACATGGTGCTCGCGTGTTAGATTTCCTTAAACATCCTAGGTGGAGATAGATAGAAATGAAAGCTGCTCTTCTTGTATTCCTGTGAGAGAAAGCTGCTTCCTAGATGGAAAGACAGGGGATACTGTGGAGGGAGAATGAGAAGAAGCCCAGTTCCTTCTCCAAATCACAGACCCAATGCTAACACAACAGTGGGAGGTCGGCCCATTGCTAGTTGTTCTGAGAGAAGAAACAGTGAGCATCACATGAGTGTACAGGCACACAAGAGACGTAATAAACACGGTCTAAAATATCACCAGCTCCCGTACAGGGCTGATTTGCAATTGTAAATCCATTAGTAGCATGCGTGAATACTAAGAACGTCAGAGCGCCAGGCTGTGAATTTGCCAAGGAAACTGACATGCTTTTCTGCAAGAGAAGCATATACCCTGTGGAAAGCTATTATTTTTCTCCTGCACAATTAGGTCTGTCTCTCCATTTAAATCATTTTTAATAATCTCCTGATCAGTGGTGTATTTTTAAGTATGAATAATACAACTCTACGTTTACACTTAACATAAATCATTAAATAAAAGGTGTTTTATAAACTTGAACTTACCTTTCCTTAAATAATGGCTAAAATAAATGATTTCATTCAGGCAAGACAATCCAATGGAGCTACTATCTTTGGAGCAGTAGAGCTACATTGTTTAGCCCTACAGAGCAGGGATCCCCACACTGCATCCACTGGGCCAAGTCCTGCCCACTGATTTTGTAAATAAAGTTTTATTGGAACACAGCTACATCCATTTGGTTGGGTACTCTCTACAGCTGCTTTTGCATTACAACAGTAGAACTGAGTAGTTGCGACAGCTATAGTATGTCTGGAAACGCCTTGTATTTCTAGCTAGTCCTCTACAGAGAAAGTTTGCCCATCCCTATCCTAGACCTTACATCAGCAGGGTCCCTTCTCCATCCCAGGAAGCTCTCCCAGTGGAATCATAAGAGGATATGTCCAAAGCTGCCTTGAATCTGGTTCTGGTTGGCACAAAACAACCAGTAGCTATTAATTCTGTGACACCATGGTTTGTTCCTGATGGTATATTGGACTTCAACTATCAACAGTAGTCCCTAATTCAGAAGAATGAGGGGAACCACTACAAAAAGAAGAGATTGATGTATAAGGAGCACATATCCATGCTGCTGGATGTTGGTGCTGGTTCTGGGCCCACTTTGCATTCAGATCCAATCTTCACCCTGGCCTCATTGATCTCTCTCACTGGGAGGGTTGACCTTTGCTGATTCTTCTCCAGGTTTCACTCTGGTCAGCTGCTTTCCACTGGAATGTGGCCACTGATGGCTCTGGGCAAGAGACCTGGCAGCAGGGGGAAGGGGGACGCTAGGCTACTTCTCCTCTTTCTCGCCGTCTCCTTGTCATGGGTATATCTCTAGCAGCAGCTTCATTTATTCTCGAGCAGATTAAGCATTCATCAAAGACTTGATCTAGGAAATGAAAGAGCTGAGGCTCCAACTTTTCCATGGCTGTTTCTAAAGGCTCTGTTCTTTGCCACACCTGGTTGTCTTTCACAGAGTGAATGACCTCAGAATGCCACCCCCACTTCCCGCCCAGAGGTACCTAGCAAAGGTGAGGTGAAAAGAGCCCTTTAGTTAAATTACCATGGAGGGAGGATAGAAAGCAATCTAGGGCAGCATGCAGCTGGGGGCAAGGAGGGAGGTCAGGGTTCTCCAGAGGAACTTCTGGAACACAGCTAGGGCTGTCAGTTGCACCCAAGCACATGGATTGTTATATGCACTGTGCTTCCTTTAGCTTCCTTTCTGAGATGACCTTGAAAGTAGTGGTTATCAATGGGGAGGGTGGTGTCACCCTTGAAAGTGTGGTTATCAGTGGCGGGAGGGTGATGTCCCTAGGGGTGGGGAAGCAGTTTTGCCCCCAGTCCTGGCGATATTTTGCAATGTCTGGAGACATTTTTGGTTGTCTCATTGGGTGGGTGCTGCTACTAGCACCTAATGGGTTGAGGCTGGGGATACTGCTAAACATCCATCCTGCAATGCCCAGAACAGGCCCCGCAGCCAAGGGGCCCACACATTTGGGTCCCAAATGTCAATAGTGCTGAGGTCAAGTGACTATCGGATTCAGTGTATTCACCTGACAACATACAGTAATTGTTGCCTGGCAAGATTAATACAATGGTGGTTCCCGGAATATCCTAGGAAAATAGGTTCTTGGTGGCAGGTATTCTTCCTCAGAGTTTACATTGTCTGCCAGATCCCCCTCCTTCTCACACATATGTAAATTATTTGAATCCCCTCTTTTTCAGTAACTTCAAGTGGCTAACCACATTTCACTGTGAATTTCAATACCAGTTTACCTAGGAAAATGTATTCCAGATACATGAAAAGAAACTGAATAAAAAGTAACATGTGTATCCTTTTTTTTTTAATTTTTAAAGTCAGATTGTAATGTAATAGCAATAGATATAATACTTTAGGCTTTTCTTTTTGGTCAAATCATGTTTGATTTGGTTAATCTCAGTTGAACAGGAATTTAACACCAGGTCTTTTAAGTGAAATCATTTCTGTGTTAATGAGATCCAGACTGATTCAACTAAAAAAATGATTAGAAAACCAAAATGTCCCCTTGCTGTTATTCAAATGAATGGAAGGAAAGAGGTGGTATTTTTGAAGCTCACATGCACTTGCTCTCTCTCGCCACCTTTTTTTCCCCAGCCTAATTGACTTGGATCTGGTTCATCTTGAGTAGGTTATGTTTTCTTATTGTAACAGCCTTTCCCCAGCAAAATCATTCCCCTCACTAATGAGCTCCATCCTCCTATGATAGGGAGAGAGTTTTAAAAACACCCACTGTTATCCCTCATTCATTTGAATAGCACCAAAGGGGCGCCTTTTCCCATCATTTCTATCAGAGAGATGGGGTTGGATCTCATTAATAAAGAGATGATTTTACTCCAAAGAGTCCACAGCATTGAGCCCTAACCTAGATTAGAACTTTGCTAAACACTGATCCCCAGCCATTGAAAGTTCCTCCTGTGTTATACCAGCACCCAGAGTCACCACCCAGTGTCACCAGAGCCGAGGTCTCACCGATAGAGGGAATGGGCAGCCGGGGACAGACTGTGCCCCTCAGTTCTTAAATGATCCTATGAGGCCTTTTTCCTGACAGGTCTTTCACCTTTAAACAACCCTGTATTTCACAGTGGTCTTCTCATACCTGACCGTTGAAACCCAAGGGCCTTCCACAAGCCTTGCAGCTCAGACTGAGCTGTCAGGGAAGGACGACTCCAGCAGAAGGGTTTCCCAGCTCTGCCCTCACTCCCTCTCTGCTTCCTGTCACCATGTCTTACAATAGTTCTTCTGGGTCTCAATTTCTATTCCTTCATATTCCAGTTCACTCCAAAACTCCCATCTCTAGCCTGCTAACTGCTGCAGATCCTCTGCCCCTGGGGTAATGAGCTGAAGGTTAGATGCACAGCTCAAGACACTCATGGCCTGAGAGAGCCCCTGGCTTTGGATGACTCCTCCCTCAGCCATCCTCATCTTTCAGGTGCCTTGAGTATCTTGGAGAAAGCAGGGCTTGGTGGTTAGCAGGTGGGCTTTGCAGTGTCCCACTTTGAGTCCAACTGTTGCCATTCATGGCCTTAGATACATGCCTTATTTGGAAAAGATGTGTGTTTCTTGTGTTTCTGTACATCTTATGAATAAGGCACTGATTGCTCTTTGTTCTGGTCTATCTGTCTAAGGCTGTTTATAGAGATGATATTTCCCTCTAAAGGAAAGAGCTAGCAGCCTTACTGCTCATTATAAAACATTCGGGTTTCCTAAGCTCAGAGATCCTCTCTTACAATACAGGTAAGTGCATGTACAGGTGTCACTAGGCTCTCTTTGTGTTATCCTGTCAGAATTGGGGCTCATAGGGAAGTTGCAAGACATACTGATACTCTGGCTGCTTCTGTAATTGTGACTAAAAAACCGTTCTGTATCTCTGACCCAGGAAGCTTGTGTCTTCTGCCAGCATCCGTGAAACTGCGACAGGCTCACTTGTTAGCTGTTTCAAAATAATCTTGCTTATTTTGAGCCTCAATTTCCTATGTATAAAGTGGGAGAATAATAAGAATACTGCTATAAACTAAATCTTTATATTTCCCTAAAATATATATGTTGAAACCCTAACCCCTAATGTAATGGCATTAGTAGGTGGAGGTCTTTGCAAGATGATTAGATCAAAAGGACAGAACCTTGAAAATGGGATTAGTGCCCTTATAAAAGAGACCCTAGAGAGCTCCTTTGCTTCTTCTGCCATGCGAGGAAACAGGGAGAAATTGCCATCTATGAAAAGGAAAGAAGCATCCACTAGACACTGAATCTGCCAGCACCTTGATTTTGGACACCCTTGTCTCCAGAACTGTGAGAAATTGATGTGTATTGTTTATTAGCCACCTGGTTTATGGTATTCTGTTACAGAAGCCTAAACTGACAAAAACAAGTATGTCTCTTAGAAGGTAGTTGTAAAGATTTAATATGATAATCAATGTTAGTGACGATAAACATTGGCAAAGAGTAAGCATTTGATTAATATTATCTAATGTCCATTATGTCACCTTTACTTGTCACCTTTACCTGTCACCTGATCAGAAGGGGCTGATCAGAGGATTTCAGGGATCACTGTGGTCAGAGGGACCCCTGATCTCAGCAAAATAACCGAGTTCTGTTGTCAGTTACAATGGTCATACAGATAGGAAACATTTCTCATTGGATCACCAATTGGAAATGTGCCTGTGATCATTTTCCCCTCCTTTGAGTTTCCATCAGAAACTGCAGTGGACTGTGTCGTATTTTATCATAGTCCCTAGCCATGTATAGGTACTTACTCAATAAACCTTTTCTGAATAAGATGGAACGTATAAATATGAATTTAGTTCCCACCACCAGGAGGAAATACCACATTGGACCCATGTGCCCATTCCCTTGCATTCATAATCATATTTATCCTCTCTTAAAATCTCCCTCTAGTCACTTGAAGATTTGGTGTCTGTTGAAGGCTGCTCTCCACTTTTAACATGGCACCCTCTGGAAGGGGAGAAACACTAGCAGCCTCAACCACAGTCTTCCTTCAGTTGGAAGAGATACCCTGAATGGGAACCACCCAGCAGATCCTCTTGAATCTAGACCCATGAGAGATTCATCATCATCATCATCATAAATGATTGCTGCCCTAAAATTCTAAAGCTTGGGTAGTTTTTACACAGTTATAAATAACCAGAATACTTAGGATATTTTTGCATTTTATGATGCTAGAGTTTACAATTCATAATAAAAATATACCCATTCTCAATATGTGTGCAAAAATGGCGTGACAGCAACATTCATAAAGCAGGAGTTTCAAGACTACAGTCAAACATACATGAAACCTGAATAAAGTAGATAATTTCTTAGGAAAATATAATATATTAAACCCATCACAGGAGAGAAAATGTAAAGGACTTAATGTCCATAGAAGAAACAGAGAAAGTGGTCAAAGCTCCAAAGAAAAGCAACCAACCTAAATAAACTATTAGACAGAACATTTTTTAATTAATATTTTATTTTTTATCAAGAAAATATATGCAAATGTTTATATATCAAATAGGATTAATTTCTTTGCCAGTTTCTTCTGAAATTTATCTTCACATACTTAACATGTTTGTATTGCTAATTCTGGATTTATCACTTTCAACATTATCTATTGGTAACAGATTCTATTCTCTATGGAATTTTGGATATATTTTTTATTTTATAACAGTTTTGGATTTACAGAAAAACTGCAAACGTGGTCAGAAATTCTCCCATGTCCCACATTCAGTTTTCCCTATTATTAATATTGTGCATTAGTATAATACATTAATAAACCAGGATTGCTATATAATTATTAACCAAAGGCCATGATTCATAAAGATTTTCTTACTTTATATCTAATATCCTTTTTCTACTCAAGAATTCCATTCAGGACACCATATTACATTTAGTTTTCATTTTTCTTAGACTCCTCTTGGCTATGCAAGTTTCTAAGACTTTCCTTTGTTTTTTGTTTGTTTGTTTGTTTTGGTTTTCTGATTGAGTTTCACTGCCTCACTCAGACTGGAGTGCAGTGGTACTATCTTGGCTCACTGCAACCTCTGATTCTCCTGCCTCAGCCTCCCAAATAGCTGGGATTACAGGCCTGTGCCACCACACCCCGATCATTTTTGTATTTTTAGTAGAAACAGGGTTTCACCGTGTTGGCCAGACTGGTCTCAAACTCCTGACCTTAGATGATCCCATCTGCCTTGGCTTCCCAAAGTGCTGGTATTACTGGGGTGAACCACTGTGCCCAGCTGACTTTCCATGTCTCTGATGACCTTAACTGTTTTGAAGAGTACTGGTCAGGTATTTTGTAGATTGTCCCTTAATTGGGATTGGTCTAATGTTTTCCTGTGGAAAGACTGAAGTTATGAGATTTGGAGTTATGAGATTTGGGGAGGAAGACCAGGAAAGTAAAATGCCATTTTTATGACATCATATTAGGGGTACCTAGTTTCACAGGTTTTCCCATTCTGAAGTTATGTTTTTCCATATATATATATATATATATATATATATATATATAGAGAGAGAGAGAGAGAGAGAGAGAGAGAGAGAGACGGAGTTTCACTCTTGTTGCCTAGGCTAGAGTGCAGTGGTGTAATATTGGCTCACCACAACCTCCACCTCCCAGTTTCAAGTGATTCTCCTCCCTCAGCCTCCTGAGTAGCTGGGATTACAGGTCAGTCAGGCTGGTCTCGAACTTCTGACCTCTGGCGATCTGCCAGCCTTGGCCTCCCAAACTGCTGGGATTGCAGGCATGAGCCACTGCACCTGGCTTTCCCTACTTTTTTATACTGCACTCTTTAGAAGAAAAGTCCCTGGGCACAGCCTATCCTTGAGGAGCTGGGAGCGACGGTCCACCTACTTATGGGTAGAAAATTTAAATTACTTGGAATTCATCTGCATCATGTATTTGCCTCTTCTGTCTCTATTTGTTTAATCACTTATTTATATCTGCATAATCCAATACTACTTTATTTTGTTGCTTAAGTTTTTAGAGCTTTGGCTATTGAGAGAACTTTCAATTGGTTTCTTTTTTTTTTGAGACGGAGTTTCCCTCTTGCTAACCAGGCTGGAGTGCAATGGCCCGATCTCGGCTCACCGCAACCTCCGCCTCCTGGGTTCAGGCAATTCTCCTGCCTCAGCTTCCTGAGTAGCTGGGATTACAGGCACGCACCACCATGCCCAGCTAACTTTTTGTATTTTTAGTAGAGATGGGGTTTCACCATGTTGACCAGGATGGTCTCGATCTGTTGACCTCATGATCCACCCTCCTCAGCCTCCCAAAGTGCTGGGATTACAGGCTTGAGCCACCGCGCCCGGCCTCAATTGGTTTCTATGTCTCACATACCTTCATCATTTTGCAATTTTTTTTTTAAGCACACTTTCTGGCACTACAATTTATTCCAGGTTCATCTTATATATCTCCTTAACCAATCTCATTTTTCCGAGGAACAGGGCAATTTTGGCAGATAAGATCTCATATTACTTAATCTGTTTCTGATCATATTAAAAGAAGCACAATATCCCAATTATTCTGGAAATGAATAACTCACTAGTTGACAAGTGAGTAAGATTGCTGGCAAAACATGACATACATTGTACAAAAATATAAATTAACAATATTACTTATCAAACTTGGTGTACCTATCTTAAACAAAGGGGTGGCAAACTTATTTCAGCAGCATATGTAATATTTATTCCAGGAATGCAAAAGTCCTTCATTATTAGGAAATTTATCATTTTAATGGGTCTAAGGGATGCAAATTCTGTAGTCATCTCTATAAATGTTGAAAGAAACGTGAAAAAATTTAAGATACAGATCTTATTTTAAAACTCTCAACAAACATTAATAAGAACACTAACAACCCAATTAAAAATGTGTGAAAGGTTTGAACAGACTCTTCACCAAAGAAAATATATGAGTGGCAAATGCACATAGGAAAAAAGTGCTGCATCATAAATCACTAGGAAAATGCAAAGTAAGGTTGTAATAAGATAACAGTAGACAGGTTAAAATGGAAAGATTGACATACCAGGTGAACATGTGAAGGAATTGCAACTTTTACTCATAGCTGATGGAAATGCAAAAGAGGGTAACCACTTTGGAAAACATTTGGGTAGTTTCTCAAAACATTAATCCTATGCCTACCATATGGCCCAGTAATTGCACTCACAGATATTTACTCTGGAGAAATAAAAATGTATGTTGACATAAAGACTTCAGTGAAAGTGTTCATAACTACTTTCTTTAAACTGAAAACTAGAAACTATCTGTCCATCAAGAGGTAGATGGATAAATAAACTGTGATATAGTTGTATAATGGAAAACTACTCAGCAATAAAAAGTAATAAACTACTGTTGTACACAACATAACAACCTAGATGAATCTCAACCTTATACTAAGTAAATGAAGTTGGACTTCTCCCTCACCAAAAGTACATATTGAATGGTTCTTTTCAAATAAAATTCTGTAAAGGGCAAATTAACCTATAGTGATAGAAAGCCTTGATTACATGGGGAAGAGGGTGGAGAAGGAGTAATTCCAAAGGTGTTTGAATAAACATTTGGGGGTGATTAATATGTTTATTGTGTTATTGGAATAATATATAGTATAAATACATCTAAATTCATCAGGATGTATGCTTTAAATATGTGCAGTACACCAATTAAACTTCCATAAAGTTATAGAAGATATTTTAAAATTCTCAATAATATTGCAATATATGGACTCTTCTTCAATATGATTATATGACATAGAAATATTGTAAATATAGATAATTATAGATACATGAATATAGAATATATCTTTAAATATAAAATATACATATATATTTTTGACTATGGATACAGATATAAATGTAAATATACATAGGTTTATAGATTATGTAGATATAGATATAGAGTTACAGTAAATTCACCTATTCTTCTACCCAAAAGCCAGAATCAACTTACTGGAATGGTAGTAGAGTCACATCACTATATTCTGAAATAAGACATGGATGCCTCTGTGACCACTGTTTTTCAACACTGTACAAGAAATGACTCTCATTAATAACAAAACCCAAAAAAAATAAAATAAAATGCTGGGCACTAAACTCAATAAAAAGTATGCAAAACCTTTACAAAAAAACTTTAAAACACTGTTGAAGGATATAAATAAGTTCTGAACAAATGAAAAAGAAAAGCTCTGAAAAATATTTTAGAAAGGAAAACTCAACATAATAAAGACATTAAATCTCCTTTATTTTGTTTATTTATTAAATAAGATTGCAATTTAAAAATACTGAAATTGTTTTGTTAGTTTTGCTTTTCGAATGAGACAAAGGTGATTCTAAAATTCACGTAAAAATAAATATAAAAAATATTTTCAAAAATAAAAGAGTGATTAATAATTGGCCCTACTAGATATATAAAACAATATTTAAAAAATATTAAAACATATGACATCAGTGCTTTAATGTATAGATGAATCAAAGGAAAAAAATTGAAAGTTCAAAAATAGGCACATATTAATTCAGAAATGTAGCATATGGCATTGGAATCTCAGAGTTAGCCAAACAAGGTATCTTCAACAAATGATGTTGGAACTTCTGAGTAGTGATTAGGGAGAAAAAAAAGTTGAATCCATACCTCACTTCATTCAATAGAAGAAAATCCAAACACATTAAAAATTTAAAGCATAAATAGGAAAGTATAAAAAGAAAAGAAAAAGCAGGGAGATTCTTTTATAACTGTGATATCACGAAGCCATATCTGTCTGATTCAAAGTCCACAAACTAAGCACATGCAAAAAGACTGATAAGTTCAACCACATCAAAAATAAAACATTTATTAGTAGTCAAAAAATCACAAGAAATCAAATGATAAATGACAAGATTGGAAAAATATTTACAAGTCATATTATAGATTAAGGGCTACCTTTTCACAATCAAATTTGTAAGTTAGAATAGTCACATTATTAAACCAAAAAGTGAGATGGCAAAAAAAAAAAAAAAAAAAAGATATGAATAGAACCCATACAGCAACAGCAAGAATCACAAGTCACTCATAATTCCAGAAATGGTGATGCAAATTATACTGTGTTGCCATTTTTCACTTATCAGATTGGAAAATATCTGGTTATACTAACATCCTCTCAGGCATACCTAGTCAAAAGGGTCAATTGGATTGATTCCTTTGGAGGGAATTTCGTGATGCCTATTAAGTTTAACAATGTACCTGCCCCTCGATTCACCAACAAATGATTTTTTTTTTTTCATGGCCTGGAAAGGTGTGGGAGTCAGACTGAATATGACTCCACCCTCTGTCCTCAGCCTCATCTGCTCCCCCAGTTCTCTGTACTCTAACCACAGTGGCCTGAACTCCTGTCCCAACTTCATGGCTCTCACACATGCTGTTCCAACTGCTTAGAATGCTCTTCCTCTGGCTCTTTTTCTTTCTTTCTTTTTTCTTTTTTTGTAAACCAAGGCAAGGTCCTGAGAGCTTTTAAATCATGCTGTTCAAATCTCAAGTATCCTTGCCAATATGGTTTTCTTTTTTTTCTTTTTTTTTTAAAAAAAAAGAATAAAGAAGAGGAAGAAAGAGAAAGAGGAAGAAGGAGAGAGGATGGGGGTGTTGCTTTATTGCCCGGGCTAGAATGCAATCTAAATATGGGTATGCCTATAATTGTCCTTAATAATGGAGACATGAAAGAAAATGAGGGAAGAGAGTAACAAACAAGGAGCCAACCAAGATTTCTTTTAAATTTCTAAGTTGATATGATGTGGTACTGATAAGAGTGTATATTTTGTATATTTAAAGTGCAGAGTTCTATAAATGTTAATTACATTTACTTGTTCCAGATCTGAGTTCAAGTCCTGAATATCGTTGTTAATTTTCTGTCTCATTGATCTGTCTAATATTAATGTTGAAGTCTCCCACTATTATTGTGTGGGAGTCTAAGTCTCTTTATGTCTTGTATGTCTGCGTATTCCTGTATTGGGTGCGTATATATTTAGGATCTTTAGCTCTTCTTGTTGTTGCATTGATCCTTTTATCATTATATAATGTCCTTCTTTGCTTCTTTTGATCTTTGTTGCTTAATTGTAACTTCTGCTTTTTATTTATTTATTTTAGCTCTCTGGTTGGTAAATCTTTCTCCATCCCTTGTTTGGAGTCTTTGTGTATCCTTGAATGTGAGATGGATCTGGATGCAGCATACTGATGGGTCTTAGTTTTTTATTCAAATTGCCTGTCTTTGGATTGGGGGATTTAGTCAATTTAAATTTAGAATTAATAATAATATATGTGAGTTTAATACTGCCATTAGCTGGCTATTTTGTCCATTAGTTGATGTATATTCTTCATTATATTGATGCTCTTTTTGATAATTTTTTTAGAAAGGCTGATACTGTTTGTTCCTTTCATATGTGTAGTGGTTCTTTCAGAAGCTCTTGTAAAGCAGGCCTAGTGGTGATGAAATCTCTGAGTGCTTGCTTATTCACAAAAAACTTTATTTTTCCTTAACTTGTGAAGCTTAGTTTGGCTGGATGTGAAATTCTGGGTTGAAAGTTCTTTTCTTTAAGGATGTTGAATATTGGCCCCCACTCTCTTCTGGCTTGTAGGGTTTCTGCTGAGAGATCTGCTGTAAGTCTGATAGGCTTCCCTTTGTGGGTAACCTGACCTTTCTCTCTGGCTGCCCTTAGTATTTTCTCCTTCATTTCAACCCTGGTGAATCTGACGATTATGTGCCTTGGAGTTGCTCTTCTTGAGGAATATCTCTGTGGTGTTCGCTGTATTACCTGGAGTTGAATATTATCCTGCCTTACTAGGCTGGGAAAATTTTCCTGAATAATGTCCTGAAGCGTATTTTCCAGCTTGGATTCATTCTCTTCGTCACATTCAGGTACACCTATCAAGCGTAGATTAGGTCTTTTCACATAGTCCCATATTTCTTGGAGACTTTGCTCGTTCCTTTTTATCCTTTTTCCTCTAATCTTGTCTTCTTGTTTTATTTCATTGAGTTGGTCTTCGACCTCTGATATCCTTTCTTCTGCTTGATCAATTCGGCTGTTAAAACTTGTGCATACTTCACGAAGTTCTCCTATTGTGTTTTTCAGCTCCATCAATTCACTTATATTCCTCTCTAAATTGTGTATTCTTATTAACATTTCGTCAAATCTTTTTTCGAAGTTCTTAGTTGCTTTAGATTGGGTTAAAACAAGTTCTTTTAATTCACAGAAGTTTCTCATTATCCACATTTTGAAGCCTGCTTCTGTAATTGGAACACACTCGTTCTCCATCAAGCCTTGTTCCGTTGCTGATGAGGAACTGTGATCCCCCGCTGAGGGAGAGGCGTTCTGATCTTGGGCATTCTCAGCCTTTTTTGGCCGTTTTCCTCCCTTCGTTATAAATTTATCCATCTGTGGTCTTTGAATTCACCGTCTTTGTAATTAGGTTTCTGAGTGGACGTCCAACTTACTGATTCTCAGCGCCGAAATCTGAGCAACCCACTGCACCGACCAAATCAGCGGCGTTAAGATTGATGGTGCTTTTCCGACTCTGCACCAAGAACCGTCGCTCCAAGGCGCCGGCAAAACCGCCTCGCCGGTCACAAGAGTCGCGCTGGCGACCCGTGGGGCTCCTCCGCTGGGAATCTCCTGGTGCGTAAGCAACAAGAATTCATGTGAAGGTGTGGCGTCCTCTCATTCTTTGCGCTTTCACTGGGAGCTACAATCCCGAGCTGTTAGTGATCAGCCATCTTGACAAATGATTTTTTAACAGTCTAAGTATGTCCCAAGTATTGCATGGAACATACCTATACTAATTATTTATTGTTCATCTGAAATTCAAATTCCACTGGGTATCTTATATTTTATCTGGCAACTGCACCATAAAAAATTCTGTCTATGTTCATATGTTCATAATCCATGCTCAGAATTCACTCTTTACCTTGAGGGCACTGTTCTAAGACCAGTGGGCAGCAGCCTGATGTCTGCTTATCACAAAGCTGGTGTCTTAAACATGCTGTAGTGTCTCTCTTCTTATGTAAAATGAGACCATGATCCTGGATGATCTTTATGGCTCCTTCCAGCTGTAATTTTCGGGATTTCTTCATCACACTGGTTCCTCTGACTATGTTCTTGATACTACACCATTTTTCCTCTCCCTCAGAGACAGAACTTTCTCAGTTTAAGTTTTGTTTGTCTTAATACAAAATGATGAAGCGGGGTCACTAAGGCCATGGATTTTGGCAGTGGACCATTGCAATGATTTTTCTTTGTCATACTTCCCAGATGAAACTGGCAGATCACCCAAATCGCAACCACGACAAACCAGAGCTATGTTTGTATTTGGATCCACTCATCTGAGGCAAAAATGACAGTCAAAACTCTGAACTCTAGGAAGGGCATTTCATTGGCATGTGAGAACAGTTTCAAGAAATCAAGATCTTGAGAACAGAAGTGGAACAGGATTTTTTTTTTTTTTTATTTCAAGAACTTTTCTGTTGAAAAGAAACTGATGATTACAATACCCTTAACAATTTCACAAGTTATTTTTCACATACTTTGTCTCATGTGACTATTCTACCTTCCTGTGGGCAGTGACAGATTTGGTTATTATTTTCTTAGTGAGAAATTTCCCAGAGAAAAGCAATCAAAAGACCCAACGCTTATACATGGAGAAACTAAGACTCACACCCTGGACTTCCAACTCTAGACATGGCTTCACCACTCCTCATTATCAGACAGACTTGACTCCATGCAGCCGGCGTTGGAGGCAAAGAAACTAAGGAAATAGACACTTTCTGAATCTTCAGAGAGAAGAATCTTGAAAGAGTTAGAACTGTCAGAGTGGCCATGGGCTGCTTCTAGAGGGAGGATGTTCTGTGCCACTGAAAGATTTTAATCAGAAGCCAGGAAAATTGTCTTGGGGAGTGGTTAAAAAAGATACACGACAGCACTTTGGGAGGCCAAAGCTGGTGGGTCATGAGATTAGGAATTCACAACCAGCCTGGTCAGGATGGTGAAACCCCGTCTCTACTAAAAATACAAAAAGTAGCTGGGCATGGTGGTGGGTGCCTGTAATCCCAGCTACCCGGGAGGCTGAGACAGAGAACTGCTTGAACCCAGGATCACGCCCACTACCCTGGGCTACAGAGCGAGACTCCATCTCAAAACACAAAACAAAACAAAAGTTACGTGAAAAGCACAAAAGTTGGGAACAAGTAATTTGCAATACATTTATAATTCAGACCTCTTCATCTAAGGCTAAATGCTCAGCCCATTCCCTTCCCTCCCCTCAACCCCAAACTGTGAAGGAGAATGGAGGAATGAATCCTTTTCTTATTAATTCTCCCCGACTGAATAGAGAACTTAGTCCTACTCGACTCCCGAGCTTCGACAGGAGCGTTTTCTATGAAAGCATCTTACTATACTTCACAGCACTGTCTTTTTTTTTTTTTTTTTTTTTTTGCACAGCGTTGTCTTTACTTACCTGCCATTCACACTAGCTGTGAGATTTCGGATGGCAAGAGTCCCTCTAATACAGCTTGTATCCCCAGCACACTCCATAGAGGACTGAGGATGTCCGTTCTAGGCAAATGCTTGTTGACTGATTGAACTTCTTGGCTGAGCTGACAATGTGCAAACTCACGCTGCCTCTTTTTGACATGTTTTTGTTTATTTTACCAAATGTTCCTCTCAAATCCTCTCATCAGTTTCTCTTTCCCTTCTTTGAGCACATTCTATCCTGCATATACTATCCTTTGAAAACAACAGTGTTTGTTTATTTTGTCCAAGTCACAGTCCTCTTGCTCCTTACAAGCAGGAAATGACAGAGAATATGGACTTCCCTTCCCCCTGTTAGAGTCTTTTCAGCATAAAGTCAGTAACCAATTGGTACTATTCATTTAGCAGAGGTAAATTACAAACCATGTTCCTGAGATATTGATAAAAATAGTGATGAGCAATTGCTTGCTTAATAGAGAAGACAAAGGTCTGGCCTGAGCCTAATGGAAGTTGACAGGGTTGTTTTATTAATGTAGCTAATTGATTCTTGATTTAGGTGGAAGCCATCTTAGTTGACAAGATGGCTCCTAACAGGTATGGACAACTAGTAATGAAGACCTTTCACTTAACATGGCAGGTGCTTTCAATGCATAAATCAATCAATTTTCAGAAAAAAATATTCAAACTAGAGTACTAATTTTGAGCAGACCTGCTTAAAACAGTATAAAAAAAAAGAGCAAAGCGATTGTCTTCCATTGTTACCTAGTACTTGGGTTTATTTCCATGATGAGTTTCGCATCCTTGGCCTCATTGGTACCTTTGGTGTATTGCTCATACGTGTATACAAAACAGAACAACAACAAATGGCTATATGAAGCACATAACTCCAGCATGTGATACTTTAAAGAAGATTTTTACCTGGGCAGGTGAAGGCTGTAATTGTATAGCTGAGTGTGCTACGTAGCACTTTACTTAGTTATTAAACATGCATATAGTGTTTATCATTGTCAGCTGAATTAGCCATTCTAACACAGCCTTCATGAGGATATATTTACCTACCTCACTTGTAAATTAGGTGGCTGAGGCTCACAGAAGTTTAGTAACTTGCCTAAGGTCATGCAACTAGTAAGCAATTGCATTGAGGTTCATTTCCAGGAAGCCTGACTCTAGAGCCTCTTCTCACCACCTCACTGTCTTGCATCTCATATGTTCTGTCTTGCATCTCATATGTTCAGATACCTTCCCATTGTGTACCTATTCTTGAAGGACAGGCATCATTGCTAGTTCTACATTGCGGAGGAGCAAAATGAAGGGAAGACTTCTTGGCTGGGCATTTTTTGTAGAGAGGACTTGGTGGTACATTAACTGACAAAATTATCAACTCTGAGACCTCAATGTCAGCAGTCTTTCAAATTAATGCTATTTTTTGTATTATATCCAAAAATATAGCTTTTTTGTTGTTGTTTTCTGATTATAAAGTGAATACATGTTTATGTTAAAAATCAAACCTGACAATTCACAAACCAAAGCTATGATTTTAACATTTTGAACATATTTTCCGGAATATATTTTTTGATCTGCATGTTTATATAAATGAAACCATACTGTATTTTTAAATGCTGTATTTAAATAACCAAATATATCCCTCAACAACAAGTCACTGAAATATTGTGCTGTTGGAGAGCTACATCTGCCATCTCAGTGACAGCAGATTAATCTGCTGAATAGATATACCACAATTTATTTAACCAAAATCTAGTAAGTACTCAAGTACTCACTTATTTTAAATTATAGAAGAAATCCCTGAGTGTTTATGATTTTTAAGGCCTGAATAAATTCACTTTGCTTATATAGATGACCCTTGGAGAAAATCCCTCATGAGAAAAGCCCTCATAACTGTTTTCAGAAGTAAGGAAAGAAATGCATCTTCCAAGGTCCCTTCTGAGGCTAAAAACTGATAAAACTGTGTCTAGAGACCTGGTTGGCCTTTCTTATTGCCCAGCAGGTTGGTTCCTGGGTCCTGCAGTGGATGCAAGAAAGGGCTAGAGAGGGGGGATGAGAGGGAAGCGAGGTGCGGTCAGTGCCTCCTCCCCTGCCCAGCTCTGCATTCACATCATGTCCTACCCAGCTCCCAGCACTTGTCACTTGATGCAGTTATAAGGGTTGGATTATGTTCTTCACTTTAGCAAAGACTGCATTTGAAGTCTGATCCCAAAGCTGGGAGGCACGTTTGTTATATAACTATTACCTAACAAAAATTGTCAAAGTAAATTTCCTGGTGGAAACACATGATGGTTATTGCTGTTCACACCAGGAAATGTCAGCCCAGCAACTTAAATAGAACATTGGGTGGTCGTTATGGTAGGCTTTTTTTTTTTTTTTAATTAAAGAATCATGGAAATACCACCTTCTTTTCTTTTTTTTTTTTTCTTTTCATTTCAAAATTAGTTTATTTGGGAATTTTTTGTTATTGAATTGTTTGAGCTCCTTATATATTCTGATTATTAATCCCTTGTCAGAGTTTGCAAATATTTACTCTTATTCTGTCGGTTGTCTCTTCATTTTGTTAATCATTTCCTTTACTATGCAGCAGCTTGTTAACTTGATGTAATTCCATTTGCCTATTTTTGTTTTGGTTGCAAAAGAACAAAGCTGGAGGCATCACACTACTTGATTTTAAAATACATTTACAAAGCTATAGTAACCAAAACAGCAGGGCACTGGTATAAAAGCAGACACATAGACCAATGGCACAGAATAGAGAACCCAGAAATAAGTCCATATATTTAGAGCCAACTCACTTTCAACAAACATACCAAAGACATACAATGGGGAGAAGACAGTCTCTTCAATAAAATGTGCTGGGAAAAATGGATAACCATATGCAGAAAGACGAATCTAATCTCTATATCTCACCACATATAAAAATCAACTCAAGAGGAAATACCACCTTCTAATGAAATCAGTGAACCTATAGATCTTTAGTATACAGAAAGAATTAGGTGATAAAATTAGGACAGATAGGTTTTTTTCCACAATAAAGAATAAAAAGAGAGATTTCCCATCCTGAATACGTTTAAGGCTTGTGTCCTATATCTATATATTGCTTCCATTTTATCTATCTACATCTACCTAGCTAAATTAGCGTTATTTTTGTGTATATGTATTTTTGTGTATATATGGAGAGAGAGAGAGAGAGAGAGAGAGAGAGAGAAGGTATCGAGATTCTTACTTAAAATATATTATATATTAGCATCAAGTCTCCTTAGTGGCCAAAACTAAACAGTTGTCAAAGAATCCAGACACTAATTAAGTGTTAAAATGAAACGGGCCTGTGAACTTGCTCACTGTTCACTGTTCATATTTCTAAAACACCTTGGATCTGAGTGGTGATGTAAGAAGCATCTTAGCATGTCTAAGGTGGAAATTCAGACCTTAATTGAGTAATTTCATATTGCATATAAATCTTCGTGAAGCAGAGCATAGGCATGGCTTTCACAAATTGACATTTTCTTTCCTTAAGAAGAAAAAATATATAAATACAAATAAAAATATACATATATAAATACAGTTATATACATACACATACATGCATATATACACATCTGCTTATATATACACATATTATAAGTATATACATATATACATACATATCAGTATATAGATGTATAGATAAATATATAGGCGGATAAACATATATATTTACCATTATTAAAGATGACTCTTTAGTAGTCATCTGTATGTGGTGAACTGAAATGAGTCATAGTAACAAACTAACGTTACCCAAGATAACTTGAGAGATAAGATGCATTTCTTAATTGACTACAGAGAACACATGTTTGAAACACTGATATAATAGCATGAGCTCTTACTGTTTTAAAAAAATAGTAAAGTTATTTGTGATCTGCTGTGTGGTTTACTGTTTGGGACTCACTGCAAAAACTCTGTTTATCCATTCTTTCTATGATCAAAGGAATGGGGTTGACGAGTGTAGAGATGTTAGTGAATTCTCCTTAAATATGGTGGGTTAAAAATATGCATTTTTGCTGCTTTCCTGAAAACCAAGAAAAGTAGAGTAAAAATAATATCAAAAATCATTGGATGAAGAGAATTAGAAATGCAGTGTCAGCAAATGTGATGTGTTCAAACATGGAGGAGGAACTGCTCCTGCAAAGGAGGGAGGAGAGCTCAATTTCTGTATGGGGATGCACTCAGAAACAGACACATGCTTGCAACAACAACAGCAAAAGAAATGAAAAGAAATGTGAAGGTCCTGTTATGTCTGGAGACCAGAATGTGGGGTGGGCTTGAAAATTGGAATGAAATTGTAACTGAGAAAATAGCAGTAGCCCCCTTATTCTCTTTCCTTACTCTGCACAGCAAGACTATTCTCTTCACACATGCTCAGAGAAGATGGAGTGAGAGCAGTCCAGGACTGTAGAATTCCAGATACAGGGGCAAGGAGTCAGGCTGAATAAAAGGGGACAGTAAAGTAAGTGGAAAGTGCTACAGAACTATGAGATACCAGACAAGACTTTTCCCCTCAACTCCCTGACCACTGAAAACCTGGCTTCTCACTGTTTACAATAGCAAAGACTTGGAACCAACCCAAAAGCCCATCCATGACAGACTGGAGAGGGAAAATGGGGCACATACGCACCATGGAATACTATGCAGCCATGAAAAATGATGAGTTGGTGTCCTTTGTAGGGACATGGATGAACCTGGAAAACATCATTCTCAGCAAACTGACACAAGAACAGAAAATCAAACACCACATATTCTCACTCTTAGGCGGATGTTGAACAATGAGAACACACAGACACGGGGAGGGGAGCACTACACACTGGAGTACATTGGGGGGAAGTAGGGGAGGAACGGGGGGGTGGGGAGGTGAGGAGAGATAGCATGGGGAGAAATGCCAGATACAGGTGATGGGGAGGAAGGCAGCAAATCACACTGCCATGTATGTACCTATGCAACAATCCTGCATGTTCTTCACATGTACCCCAAAACCTAAAACGCAATAAAACATAAATAAATAAATAAATAAATTTTAAAAACCTGGCTTCTATACCTAGGCAAGAAATTAGAGAAATTAATCTTTAGAAAACTGACCAGCCTGAGAGAATAGAGCTACAGTTAAGGACATTTGAGCATCTCCCGGTTGTGCATAGTGAAAGCCCAGGTTGCATGCCTGCTTACACATGCAAGGTTTCAGTCAATATTTCAGTGCCCTGTTTTTAAATATGAATAAACGTCAGGATCTCCAAACATTTTAAGAAGTTCTCTAATGTTAAAGACAGAGAACAAAGCATTAAAAAAGGGGGGACAGAGGAAACGGTGCAAATAGAGTAAAAAAAAACCTTAAAAAACCTTAATAGAAATATAAATAAAATTATAATTAATTTCCTAAAAGAAACTGTTGATTGTCTAAACAATTGAGAAATAGAGTCCTTAAAAATTAAAAATATAAAGCAAAGAATTGATAATTCAATAGAAGAGTTGAAAGACAAAGTTTAACATTCTCCCAGAAAAACAAATTTTCTCCAAAGAAGATATACACATTTCCAGTGAAAACATGAAAATAGTTTTACACCATGAGTCACTTAAAAATGCAAATAAAAATGCAACAAGATGCTGCTTTACCTTGACTTTATGACTGAACTTTTTAAAAAGACAATAAAAAGTGTTGTTGAGAATGTGGTGCATGTAGGACCCTCACACTCTGCTGTTGGAACTATGACATAGTTTACCTACTTTGGAAAACAGTTAGAAAACTTTAAGCATAGAGTTAACCGTATGGCTCCTGACATGGTTTCGCTCTGTATTCCTACCCAAATCTCATCTTGAATTGAATAATCCCCATGCATCAATGGTGAGGTCAGGTGGAGACAATTGAATCATAGGGGCTGTTTCCCCCATACTGTTCTCATGACAGTAATTGAGTTCTCAGATCTGATGGTTGTATAAGGGGTTTCCTTCTTTGCTTGGTTCTCATTCTCTCTCCTGCCACCTTGTGAAGAGGTGCCTTCTACCATGATTGTAAGTCTCCAGGGTGAACTGTGAGTCAATTAAATCTCTTTTCTTTATAAATTACCCAGTCTCAGTTATGTCTTTATCAGCAGCATGAAAATGGATTAGTTCAGCCCCCAGTTATACTCTCGGAGTATACTCAAGAGAATTGAAAAAAAATTAAAAAAGTCCACACAAAAACCTGTGCATGAGTGCTCATAGCAGCATTACTCACAATAGTCAAAAAGTAAAAATAACCCACATGTCCATCATCTGATAAATTAATAAACACAATGTGGCATATCCATAAAATGGAATATTATTTGGCCATAGAAAAAAAGGAAGTAGCTTGAGCCTCAAAGACACATGCTACATAAAATACACTGGCCAAAAGGGTACACATTATATGATTCTATTTATATCAAAATAGTCAAAGCTATAGAAACAGAAAATAGACTACCTCTTGCCAAGGGCTTGGGGAGTGAATACTGTTAGATATTGATGGGGTTTCTTTAGGAAATGATAAAAGTGTTCTTAAATTAGAATGTAGTGGTGATGGTGGAACAGATTGGAATATACAAAAAGTCACTGAATAAGGATGAATTTTGTGGCATATGAATTATATGTCAATAAAGCAGTCAATAATATTTTTATTAGAAAGCAAAACAGACAAAAATGCATGTGATCCAAAAGAAAGAATAAGGAAGTGAGAGAATCAATCTAGAAAATCAAACATCCAATTAATAGAATCTCTAAGAAGAGAGAACAAAGGTAATGAAGAGGAGAAAACAATCAACTAATTATACAATAATATTTCCTAGAAAGGAAGGGCATGAGCTTTTAGATGGAAAGGCTCAGTAAATATGAAGCACAATGAATGAAAAGAGACCCAACTGAGGCACAAGTCTTTCAAAACTCCAAAAAAACATAAAAAGATTTTTCTAGAGGGCTTCTGATCGGAAAAACTCAGATACATCCAATACTTTGGGAATCAAAATATTATCGGGATTCTCAATGGAAGTATTTGGACTGAAAGAGAATAAAAAAGTAATTTGAACATTTTGACCAAAAATAGTAACCTAGAATTCTACATCCAGCTAAACTATTAAATAAATATATATAGTATAAATATAGACACTTTTGAGAAGAAGATTTTTGAGAATGATAAAAAAATTTAAATGATAAAAACAACAAAGAAAGATGAATATGCAGAGTTCAGGATGTGGAATCTAACGTAAAATATCAGTAAAGGGATTTCCCAGAATGAAGGTGATAGAGGTCCCAGGTGGAGAGCTGAAATAGTTCTTGAAAATGATCAGTCCACTGCAGGAGAAGAATGCTGGGCTCTCAAATGATTGCCTGCAAAAATAAAAACAGCACTGATCTATTTTATTTGGTATTTGACCATAGAGTGAAGAATTTCACAGTTTTGTGAAAAAGTGGTTGGTACTTAAAAACCAAGAAAAGTGGAAACAAATTATTAGGCAATTATTACACTCAACAAAAAGGCTTTACGGAAAATGTAATCATTTGGGAATAAATTCTAAGTGTCTCAGCTGTGAACATTAAGGAGAGCACCAAATATGGTTGACCTTTGAACAACATGGAAGTGGGTTGCTGACCCCGCAGAGGGTTACAAATTTATATATAACTTTTGAGTGCCCCCAAACTTAACTACTAATAGCCTACTGTTGGCTAGAAGTCTTAACAACAACAGAAGCAGTTGATTAACACATACTGTTTTTGTAGGTTATATGTGTTATGTACTGTATTCTTACAATAAAGTAACCTAGAGAGAAGAAAATATTAAGGAAATCATAAGAAGAAAATATATTTACTATTGAAATGTACTTTTACAAAGTGGAAGTGGATCATCATAAAGTCCTTCATCCTCAACACATTCCTGTTGAGTGGTTTGAGGAGAAGGAAAAGGAGGAGAAGGAGGAGGAGGAGGAGGAGGAGGAGGAGGAGGAGGGGGGGGGGGGAGGGGGAAGAGGGGGAGGGGGAGGAGGGGGGGGAGGAGTTGGTTTCGCTGTCTCAAGAGTAGCAGAGGAGGAAGAAAGTTCACATGTGAGTGAACCCAGGCAGTTCAAACTCAGGTTTTCAAGAGTCAACTGTATTGAGATAACCCCAAATTATACTATAATAATATTTTGAAAAGGTAGAGAACAGAGCTATGTATAGGAAGGACCACATAAGAAAGAAAATGTCAAAAACGTGAAAATCACTTTAAGAAATGGCAACTACAGAAGGCATGTTACTTAAATTACAGAGGCATGGCCGGGTGCAGTGGCTCATGCCTGCAATCCCAGCACTTTGGGAGGCGGAGGAGGGAAGGTCACTTAAACCCAGGAGTTCAAGACTAGCTAGCCTGACCAATATGGTGAAACCCTTTTCTACTAAAAAATAAAATAAAGCATACAAAAATTAGCTGAGCATGGTGGTGAATGCTTATAAGCCCGGCTATTTGGGAGGTTGAGGCAGGAGGATCACTTGAACCTGGGAGGGGGATGTTGCAGTCGGTCAAGATCACGCCACTGCACTCCAGCCTGGGCAACAGAGTGAGATTCCATCTCAAAAATAAACAAATCCATCAATCAATTAATTAAATACAGAGGTATAAAAACCAGCAGGAACAGATAAAAAACGGAAAATGAATGTTCTCGGGAGCTGATTATGGAGTAGCAAAATGCAGTAGAAAGGACTGCTTTGTTGTTACTAAGTTTAAAAGACAATTTAACTTTTAAAAAGCGTCTGTGTGTAATAATTTGATCAGAACATTAAATAAGTAAAGTGAATTGAGTTGGCGCCCACAAAAGGTAAGGAATAAATGGGGCACAGATATAGAAATCGGAGCTTATGGAGAATGCTGGCCTCTTCTGCTTGCCACACAGGTGGCATTAGATTTAACCTGTGCAGATTTCTCATCCTTTCACCTACACCTTGTAAACTCACGTTGTTGGGAAGTGTCCATGAGGTAATGCATAAGTGAGTTGTTATAAGCTCTACAAGTGTGAGTGGGTATTGTCAATAATTGCTACAATTTGTTTATTTGTTCTTTCATTCATCTATCCATTTATTTTTGAAATATGAAATGCTTAAGATGACGTTAGGTAGAGTTACCATAAATGGGCAATTTTATATTGTGTACAAATATGGGCATCCAAAAGAACTGACACCAGGAAGTCAAGATGAATGTAATTACCAAATTACCATGCAAAGGTATTGATTTTCTCTCTCGGGCTGTATACGCAGACATTGTTGCACAGCTCAGAAGTGAGAAGTCTCCTAACTGATTGATCATTTTCTACTTTTACCCATGTAGCTCACTCTCCAAAAGGCTCATTTTGCAATTTGAAAGGTTATACTTGAAGGTGCCTTACTGAAGGTTTAGTGGATTGAGATCCCAATTCTGGCTGCAGGATCTACAACAGGCGTCCCCAAACTACGGCCCGCGGGCCGCATGCAGCCCCCTGAGGCCATTTATCCGGCCCCCTGCCGCACTTCAGGAAGGGACACCTCTTTCATTGGTGGTCAGTGAGAGGAGCACAGTATGTAGTCGCCCTCCAACGGTCTGAGGGACAGTGAACTGGCCCCCCATGTAAAAAGTTTGGGGACGCCTGATCTACAATCATTGATGAAGTGAATCACTGTTCAGTGTCCTGGAAGATGTCACTTGGGAAACAGCTTGCTCATTTCTTAGGCTTTTATACTTAAGAATATCAATCTTCCCCAATGATTAGATCAGTGGGATTAATAGAATATTTAAGATAATAATAATGAGATCCCTATAAGGTAAAAGAGGATTTGAACAGAGGCGTTAAGCATTTGGGGTGGACAATTTGCCATTGCAGTGAAGGAGAATCACTCATCTAGTCAAATCCTCTCATTTTATAGGTGAGGAAACCGAGTGTCAGAGAGGTGAAGTGATTTGATTTGTTCACGGCCACTTAGAATTTAAAATAAATAAGCCAAAGACGGGCCAGAATTTTTGATAAGATACATTTTCAAATCTAAGTATGTAAATGATAAATGAATGGCCAATGATTAGAGTTAATATTGATTATAGATGCTAATTAATTGTGCTACATGCTTTATTTACAATCAACACTCCAAAGCCTTCATGTGGAAGTACTATTAACTTTTTTTCCACAATGAGACAGGTACAGGGTGAGGCTTGCTGATTTAGAGGAACTAAGTAACTTGCCCAGTGTGAGCGCCTTCACTGAAGTCTAAGACAAGATTACATCCTGTTGTGCGCCTTGCCACTAAAGCCTCTGTCTTGGAACCCACTGTGACATAGTGTGCTGAGAAGTGAGCAGGGCAGTTGCTGGTCACCCTGGCCTGGAGAGCATGCTCAGAGGCAGTAGCTCTGTGTGGACAGCTTCTCTGGCCGAACACTACAGGGCTGCAACATAGCATACCCTCCAGGGATTCTGATAATTTGATGGTGTACTGGGCACAGTGCTAACTGCTGCTGATGCAGTTTTGAGCAAAGCAGACATTTATTCTCTTGTCTTCACGGAGTTTATATCACATAGTTAAACATTGAGTGTGTATATTTCAAATAGCATTAAGAGCAGTGAAGGGACCTGCCAGGACCTGGAAGGGAGCAGAGCAGAGGGTGGACTGAATCTGGCCATCAAGAAAGGTTTCCATGACAACATAGCGTTTGTGCAGGGGCAGTGGGCATCCCGGTAGGTTGGGAACTGATGAAGTCATCCAGATCTTGGAGGTGGTGGCAGGTGCTGTAACTTTAGCAGGAGCCACCATGAGTCTGGGAGGGCCTGGGTTTCCGTACAGTACAGGCTTATGTGTACACAAGTAGCACACTGGCAGATATCCCAGGAATTCCTTGATTGTTCTGCCTCAGGAGCTTCAGGAGAGGAGCCAGGACTGGCACTAGGAGCTAAATCAGCTCCTCAGGGAATTTCCTCAGCATTCCATAAAGGAGGTCCCTAATGGGAGGGAGAATTGGATCACCTGCTAGTCAGGGCGGCTTTGGGACCCCATTAAGCAGTGTAGTGGCGGAATTCCCAGAACCTGTGATTACTATCTTATTTGGAAAGGAGGGTCTTTGCAGAAGTGATTAAATTAAAGATTCTGAGATGACGAGATTACCCTCCATTATCTGAGTGGCCCCTTAATTTAATGACAGGTGCTCTTATCAGAGAGAAAAGCAGGAGATTTGAAGCAGAAGACTAGCAAGCAGTTTGACCCTGGAGGTGGAGATCAGAGGGATGTGACCGCAAGTTGGGAACTGGGAGAGGCAAAGAATTGGTTCCTTCCTAGGGCCTCCACAGAGAGCATAGCCTGGCTGACACTTGGAGTTCTGATTCCTGGCCCCAAAACTTTGAATGTATAAATTTCCGTTGCTTTAAGCCACCCCTTTTGTGGTAATTAGTTACAGGAGCTTCTGAAAATTAATTTAACAGGTGACATTAAAAAATAATTCCTGTTAAGGTGGACTCACCAGCTACTGTAGTAACAAGAATATTATGCCATTACGATATTGCATTTTAGTTTTCAATTGCACTTCAAGAGTGGAAGGCTAAGGTAATTATACCCTATAAGATGTTTATGGTACATTATTGCTACCCGTCATTCATTCACTCATTCATCTCTTCCACCCCCATAGTCCATTCTCATAGTCTCTATCCATCTTCAATGTGTATTCAATGGATTCTTGAAAAATGAATTTTATTTTCTGTGCCTATATTTTAATTTGCACACATATTGCATTTTAAAACAGTTTCTATTATTTTTTTGCTCAGATTTTGAGATTTCCTCCCATGTGTACGTCTAACCTGTTGGTTTTAACTTCTTCATGGTACTCCACAGTCTATACGGTCCTCTTGACAGTCCGCCTTGCCTGTGATGGCCCCACACTGCCTGTGGTATTCTCCCAGTGCACATGCTGCTGGGGTGAATGTCTGCTGGCCAGTCCCCTTATGGGCTGTAAGAATTTATTTGGGCCATAACATATTGGGCTGGCATTTATTAAGCACACGTTATGTGCCAGGCATGGTGTAAAGCACTTTCCACCTCTTGTAAGCATTTATTTTTCCAACTCAACTTGACATTCATGTAACTAAAGAGTGGAGGCTTTTAAGACCGTGGCAAAACCACCCTCAGCAAGAAATAAAACTGGGATTCAGACCAGATGTGTGTGACCTAGGAAACAAACACTGCTTTTCAAACTTTTGAACTTAAAACACAGTTATTTAAACTTCAAATCACTGAAAGTCTATATCCAGGAGATTTGCTTGTTAATGATTGGATGATAATAGTTCCTTATATTTGTATATTATGTACGGTTTAAAAAGACATATATATCATTTTATTAAATCTTCGCAGAGAAAATGGAGAGAGGAGTTACACGTTATGCCCACACAGCTGATAATGGGATTCGAACTCAAGATCGGGTCTTCTAACCCGAGTTCAGCCATCATGTTTCACAGTATAAAAACAGAAAGTATATTTGCCTTTGGAAACAAGGTTGATTTTTTTGGATCATGAGACGTAAGTAAGCATTGTTTGTGATTGATGTAAGCCAACATTCCTATGAGATGGTCAGTTCACTGACAGGCATTGTGCCCATCAAAGGCCAGTAGTCCATCCCTCTACCTCTATTGCTGAGGGGGATGATGCCCTCCCTGGACATGCCCTCCTGTGTCTGCTGACCCTGATTTACAAACCAAGTGAGACCTCACTGCTGTGTACATTTCTCATGGGAAAGTAGGAATAAGTATACTGGAGGCCTGGAGGAAGCAATGGCAGCAATACTAAACAAATCAGTTGTAGAACCAAATTTCTGGGGAAATATTTAAACGACCTAAGAGCACACACTGTTTTCAAGCGTCCTCAAGCACTTCCCAAGCACCCTTTGCCATCCAAACAAATGACGGACTAATTACAAGCCATTCTTATCTATTCATTAAGCCTCATCCTCTGAAGGCTGCTACTTAACAGTACGCTGGCCTACTTCGGGCTAGTGTGTTCTTGAAGGAGGTAAAATTGGATTTCTTTAAAGATATTTTCTAGATTCAATTTCTCACCATTCAGTGGGAAGGCGCTTTAGATAATTAATCTGAACTGGTGAGGTTTTGTGGTCACTCTGCTTTAATGTCTTACTCACGTTGCCCAGAACTCACCAATTGAAGAAATGTGAATATTTGATGGTATTTTCCCAAATTGTGCACCACTTATGGATTATTTGGAAGAACTTAAATTGTAGCCTGGATTGAGGTTTTATTTGAAAGTAAGTATAAAGGGGGAAAAACAAGAGATGGCCAAATACTTGGAAAGGAAAAATGCCCAAATGGAATTTGAGTTTTAGGCAATTTTAGGATTCTCTTTGCTCCGTCGTTGGTCCACTAACCAAGGCTACTCCACCCGTGTCTCATGCTCAGCCAGTAACTACAACTGAGTCAGAAATCTCTGCTGTCCAAGGCACTCCTGGAGCTCCCTGCTCATCCTCTGCCTGTGGAACCCGACCAGCATGACCTCAACCCATCACTGTGGCCCGCCTATGGAACCCGACCAGCATGACCTCAAACCATCACTGTCCCAGGCCTGTCTTCTCCCCATTTTCTGTTATGTTTGCTACCTTTTCTCCTGCTTTTGAGAAATTGGCTCTTCTTTGCCTTGCTGCAAAGCTCCAGGACTCTGGGCATCATAAAAATTCAGGCCTCCTGCCAGAGGGAGCACTCCTATTTTGGGATCTTGGTTAAAGCCTCGCTAGATATGGTTAGCCCCTTCTTTGCAAGGTGGGTTCTTGGAGAGTGCATTCATTTCCTAGGGCTGCAATAACAGTGCCAAAAACTTGGTGCCTTAAAACATCAGAAATTTATTCTCTTCCAGTTCTGGAGGCCCGAAGTCCAAATCCAAGGTGTTGGAAGAGTCACATTGTCTCTGAAGACTGCGATAGAGGATAATTTTTTGTTTGGCTTTGTTTGCCTCTTCCTCAGCTTTTTGTGGTTGCTGGTAAACTTTGGTGTTCCTTGGCTTCAATCTCTGCCTCTGTCTTCACGTGGCATTTTCCCATTGTGTGTCTTTTTTCTTTAATGCAGTATAAGCTCATTTTAACTCAATAGATTATCACTTCAAAGACCCTATTTCCAAATAAAGCTACATTGTGAGGTTCCAGATAGACCTAAATTTCAGAGAGGTGCTATTCAACCCAATACAGAGAGATATGAAAATTTGTATCACATAAGATTACCACTCTGGGATAATGGTATATATATAAGATGAGAGAGGGTGAAAGTTTTCATTTATCCATCCATCTATTCATCCATCTGTCTATCCAATGTATATTTGCTAAACAATAATTATAAACTAAGTACTAAGTATAGGTGGCTTTTTTTTTTTTTTTTTTGAGATTGAGTCTTGCTCTCTTGCCCAGCTGAAGTGCAGTGGCATGATCTTGGCTCACTGCAACCTCCGCCTCCCAGGTTCAAGTGATTCTTAAGCCTCTACCTCCCAAGTAGCTAGGACTACAGGCACATGTCACCACACCCAGCTAATCTTTTTGTATTTTTAGTAGAGATGGAGTTTCACCAAGGTGGCCAGGATGGTCTTGATCTCTTGACCTTGTGATCCACCTGCCTTGGCCTCCCAAAGTGCTATACTAATAAAACCAGCAAAACTAGCCCCTTCTCTCAAGGTACTTACAGTTCAGAACTAGTAGTAAGAAATGAAAATGACCAAAAGTATTTCAAGAGAAGATGGCCACGAATAAGGTGTGATGTGAATTCAGGCCAGGAAGAGGCCACATCTAGCAAAATAAATGAGGTAAGACTTTGTGAAAAAGATGAATTTTGAACATCATCTTGAGATTTACAAGCATATGAAAAAGGGCTTAGGAGAAAGGAACTACAATTACTGAGATCTGTATAAACATGGCTATAAAATGTCTCATTATTCTATCTGAACAAGATTTGTTTCTTAGAAAATTCTGTGTGCAATTGGATGGTAACATTTTCCTTCACACATCAGTGTTTTCAGAAGAGCAAATGTGCCCAACCACTTCTTCTGTTGTCAGCCCACAGAATATAAAGGGCATAGTGTCTGCTGTTGTAAATTTCCTGGGATGAGAGATCCATCAAGATATTTACATGTGTATAACAAACTACCAAGGACAAAGTTCAAGACTGAGAGTAACTTAGGCTGTAAGTGACTTACTTTCCCACAATCAATTATTAAGATGATTACACCATGTCTTGAGAATACACTGCTAAATGAAAGAATCTCTCAGAGAACATACAATCTTGATTTTTCCATAAAGTTGTACAAAAACCCAGCACACAGAAATCTTATTCATTAGAAACTAGTGATACAGGCTGGGTGTCTAGTAATTAGAAACAACAGTCTTTATACAAGGCTTAAAGATATTCAGATATCCCAAATATAGCTTTCTTAAATACACACACATACACACACACACACACACACACACACACACACACATACACAGAGGAAATCTTTGGATCCATGCCAGATTTGGTGAAAATACCGATTCCTTTCCAAGCAGAAAGCTCAAGCAGGGAGTTAAAGACCTCACTGTTGGGAGCGTCTTAGATGGATTATCTATGTGCCTACAGCTCAAGTTCTACTCCCCAGTCTTCTAAACAAATAAATAATTGAAGCCCATTACCACTTTTTGGGCTGTCTTCACGTGCTACTTCGGCTCCCATCAAAGCCGAGCTCCATGTCAAAGGCAGCAGCCACATGGAGCAGTCTCAGGGAAACGACTGATCAATTGCTTTTGCATGTTGGAAGTGCATCCAAAGATATTGTAAAATAGTGTTTGTTTTTGCTGTTGCCAAACCTTGTTTAGGAGGGCTCTGGAGGGTGACGATGATGTACTCAAGATGGTGAGAGAGGCGAGAGTCATCAGCCCAGGTGTGCTTGCCAACTCTGCTTCCTGTGAAGTTTCTCAACACAGGTATGGGAGGGGTTTGAGGAGCTGGGAAGAAGTGGAGAGCCACACGGGTGATTCTGGCTTTAGCAACTCCAGGCCTTCCTCTGTTGCCATCTCTGGTGACTCTGTGTAAATCAAGACAACCGATTAGAGTTTCAAAAAATCCTAGATTTGCTGGCAATCAGGAGACAGAAACAGGAAACCCAGGAGAGGCTTACCCTCCTGGGCGTCGTGGGTGCCAGAGACCTTACTGAAATTCGGTAACAGATGACGGAGAGCACGGACTCATTTCGTTACGGCAAATTCTGTCAACATCAGCAGGCCTCACACTGTGCTTTGCCTCTCTGCCTCTCGCTCTATCAACTCCACATGTTGTCCCAGTGGCAGCCTTTGTACTTAATAGAACTTGTCAAAACATATCTATCAGTAGTGCGGAGAGCAGACTTGGGTGGTCAGGGGGGCACTGGCCAGGCATGGACTGCAGTTCCTGGCAGCCACACAAGTCCTCCTGCCCAGTTCCCCCCCAAATTAAGGGGGGATCGGCACATACTGTTGAGTCACTAGGTTTTTAAACCATTCTCACACCAGCAACTGCTTTAACAGCACACTGGTGTTTATTTAAAAGTCCCTGATCTCTGCTTTCATGTGGATATTTGGTGGTTCTCGAAACTGTGAGAGAAACAAAATGTGTTTCTATTTGCTTTGAGAAGTTTTTCATACTTTGAATATGTTTACAGACTTACACACACATATATAAAGGTATGCGAATGTACATTAGTTTGTATCTTTGCATAGGTATATATTAAGTAGAATGGATATACTGTATATATATGAGCAACGCTTTACATACAAACTGATAAGGCCATGTTATGTACACACACATCTGCACATGCGTTCATATGTAAACATGTGATAATATGTTTGGTCATGCCAGACTGCGTAAACACATAACCATTCCTGTCCTTGGACTCTCAACATAGGCTGTCCTTCCAAGAAACTGGTCTGTGTGGTTCCCAGTGACATCTCCCTGCCAGGCGTCCGACTTTCCCTGAGCTATGTCCAAGGCCACTGGAATGCTTTGCAGCTGGCATCCAGCTGGGCCTCCCCAGTCGACTGCTGGCCCAGGAGTGAGGGAAAGGAGTCTCTGGAATAGTTCAAGACAATCATTGGCCAAAGGAGAAATCCAGCAACACTCACCTCAGTGCTATCCCTTTGGGCCACTGAGAATCTTGAGGATTCCCAGATGGGATGGCAAGTTCATCTTCATGGGGCTACTCCATCATTTCATCTGAAACATGCAGGCAGCACAAGGGTGTGATGACGGAGCTTGCCGTGTGGCAGGGAACATGAGGGTGCAGCCTGTCAGGCCTGGCTTCTGAGATTACTAGCTGCGAGGTCTTGAACAAATCAGTTTCCTTATTGGCAAAATGAGGCTAATAATACTATGTTATCCAGGGAAGTAATACTAGCTGCGGTCATAAACAATCCTCAAATGTCAGTGGCTTAAGACAAGCTTTACTTCTTACTCATGTCATCATCCAGTCGGGGTTAGCACAGCAGGAGGCGGGACAGAACATTCTGCTTCATAGAGCTGTTCTGTTATTCAATCTCCACCCTTTCATGGGTTCTGCCTTGTGGTACAGCCTGAGTCCCCCACTGGGTCCTCTCCTCCAGCCACCCGACCATGCAAAGCAAGAGGGCACGGAGAAACAGAAGACTCATTTTAGAGGAGGATGGGAGTACTGTGTGTCACTTTCAGCCATGTTCCAGTGGCCAGAAATTAATCTCAGGGACAAACCTTTCTGCAGAGGAATCTGGGAAATTTAGTTAGCTGAGTGTCAGGAGACACATGGGAGGGGTTCTGTCAGCAGCAATCTGGCAGGTTATGAGATTGTATGAGGACATTTATTTAAAGCTTTCAGTGCTGTGCTTACAGCAGGTTCTCAAGCCATTGTATAATCATTATTATTATAATCAATATTTGTCAGCCAAAAAAAATGTTTTGTAACATTCTTAATGTCACATTTTAAGGTGTTATTTACACACACACATGCTATGCTATACTTTACTACATTGTACTTAGGTTACTATACTACAATCAAGAAATAGTGTTTGTTTACATTCTGCTATATTCGGGAAGTATAATGGAAGCAAAAGAAATGATACCTTCCTCTAAAAAAGTCTAACTTATGAAATATGTATTCCTTGTTAGATTTTTAAATAGTGTATTTCATATTTCACAAGTCAGATATGAATATTTAATACATACACATATATTTTATATAGTCTTGCCTGTGGTTCAGGCATTCACCATCTACAAGGTGGGATTTCATGTTCCAGGCATATGGGTGGGTCTCTTCCCCATATGTGCAATCATGTGAGAAGAGTTGTTGAGTCCTTCATGCCCCACACCTCTCTAGCTGGGATCAGAGTAATAAAGGTCAAGAAAATAGGCAAAAATACTGAACAGTGCAGTGTGCGAGTTACCAGGTCTGGGATGGAATTTGGATTCTGATATTTACTGGCTGTTCGATGTTAGGCGAGCCACCTTCCTTCCCTAGCTTAGTTTCCTTGTCTGTAAAATGCAAAACAGTAGAAACAAAGTTTAGGAGAAGAATCTTGAGGATTAAGTGGATAATGTAAACAAAATCCTCAGTGCGAAGTACAGCGGGACTTAAAAGTACTGAAAACAAACAAGTGAACCTTAATGATGGCTTCTGGCTTTAGGGGGCGGGGAATACACAGACCTCCAGGGCAACTCTGACACCTTCCTTTTCCAACTCAAATGACCTCCTAACTCTAATACCAGAAACAGAGGTTGGTGTTTGGGCTGACCCCTCCCAACCCTTTTTCAGGGTGAGTTCTATTGGCACAAAATCTACCTTATGCCCAATTCACAGATCCTAGGATCTTGTAATTTAATAGACTGCATTTTGCTTTTGGAACTAAATGGCCCCAGGGGTCTCGTATTCTAAACCTTAAATGTGCCCTGATCTCTCAGACCTGCATGCGCTATGTCCCCATCACTGAGAACAGCAGCTGATGAAGTGTCTTCAACTTTTTCTCCCATGGAAGACTGTGCTTTTCAGTATTCTTCGTGTTTGGATTTCACGCCACCTCTTTCCTTTTCAGCCTCTCACTCTAAATTACTCTTAAATCCCTCTCTACCTCGGTGTACCCCAAGGGAACAGGTGACCATGTTTTTTTGTTGAAGATAGGAATGAATGAATGGCAGCATTGTAATATCATTTCTCTAGTGCATTTTCTTTTGGCATCATGGAAGCTGGATACATTTCTTCCATGTGGTGCTTTGTTAAATACGTATTTGTTCATTTCTCCTAAGTAACATCTCCTCCATCTGCTTCATAGAAAAACGATAACCAGAACACAAAGCAAACTGCTCTGTTACAGGAGAAAGCGGCTTTGAGCTGGAAATCCTAGGTTAGAGCCTGCGGTGTGCTGCTAAGCAGCCATATGAACTCAGGCAACTTATACAAAGTTCCCGAGCCTCAGTTTCCTCATGTGTGCAGGGAGGACACTTGATTTCATCATCTTTGAGGCTGTTTCCAGAGGTGTACCTGGATGCAGATTCTGGCTTGCCTCAGGTAATTTGAGTAAGAAATGCTATGAGCAGAACCCACAAATCTAAGTTTTTAACAAGTACCCAAATTGATTTGTCTGCATACTCTTTTCTAAAATTCCCCTTTTGCAGAAATATTGCAGGATTATAGTCCTGCAGCATGCTTGTCTTGCAAAGAAATGACTTGTAGATATAGCTTACTACCTTCCCCCAGTCATTTACGATAGGATGCATGCAACAAACCACCAAGGCACGCGTATACCTATGTAACAAACCAGAGTGATCTATACATGTACCCCAGAACTTAAAGTATAACAAAAAATAAAAATAAATAAAAAGTGCATTTACGGAAAAACAAAAACAAACAAACAAAGAAATAGCTTACTTCCTCACAATGTATCATGAAACTTGTTAATTTTCTTTTTAAAAAAGGTCGCCGATGTATGTTTTGGGTGAGTATTAACAGACTCAGCTGTCTGGTCCCTTTCTATGGGAAATCTTGTTGTATTTTCCCCCTCCTTTGCCTTCTTCATCTCCCCTGCATCCCATTGGCATGGCTTGCAGGAACTTTTTATACCCCAACAGTATAGCCACAAGCTGCAACCCTTGATCAGTAAGTAATTTATTGAACAAGCAAATTAACGAAAGCCACGTTAAACAAATTCAAGACTATCTGGTTAGAGTTAGTTTTAGCTTTTATTCCAGAAAACGCTAGCCCTACATCATAACAAATATTGCATACAGCCTTCATCCATTCTTTCACTCAATGTTATCATTGATCTGTTATGCACAAATAATAGTGACCTTCACCTTGATAAGCTGTAAGGATGTAACAGTAACAAAAAGCGACTTTGTCCCATTCTCAGTGAGCTCTGGCTGCTTTGGAAGACAGAGACATAAACAGGCAATGCAAAATGCATACAATGAGCCATGTCTGGTGTGCGGGAGAGTACAGAACCAGGCCCCCAACCGTATCTCAGTAGTCTTGGAGGGTTATGCAATTGGAGTGACAATGAAGCCTAAAGAACTAGAAAAGCAAGGCAGGGATAAAGTTGTGTTAGGTGTGTGAAAATCACGTGTAAATGTGTTTGCAGTTCGAACTTGGGCATCTTGACATTTTGTCCTGGACTTACTCTCTAGCTCTTTTTGCACACAGAAGTTTTGTTTCCTGGCCTGAACTGCATAACCACCACCAGTGTCTGCTTCCTCTTTTGTGCTCCTCAGTACACCTGGTCCAAGCCTGGGTGTCTTGCTGCTATGACTCTTGCTGAATTCACAACAGTTGTGCATTTGCAGATCTAAAAACTTTTGGTATGGGCTGGGCGTGGTGGCTCACGCCTGTAATCCCAGCACTTTGGGAGGCCGAGGCGGGTGGATCACAAGTTCAATAGATCGAGACCATCCTGGTCAACATGGTGAAACCCTGTCTCTATTAAAAATACAAAAATTAGCTGGGCATGGTGGCGCGTGCCTGTAATCCCAGCTACTCAGGAGGCTGAGGCAGGAGAATTGCCTGAACCCAGAAGGCGGAGGTTGCAGTGAGCCGAGATTGCGCCATTGCACTCCAGCCTGGGTAACAAGAGCGAAACTCCGTCTCAAAAAAAAAAACCAAAAAACAAAAAACAAAAAAAAAAAAACAAAAAACAAAAAAAAAAAAACTTCTGGTATGTTCCTAGTATGCTTTTTCACTACACCATTCTCTCTTCCTTTCTGCTCCATTTGTGCAAAAGCCTGTGCTTCCTTTTATGGCAAATACTCACTAGCTCAGGGTCATAGACTCAAAAACCTCCCTGGGCCAGGCCCGTGATCATCAGCCTGGGAAGGGCTACAGCCTGAGGGCGCGGTGGGGCCTGTAAGCATCTAGACAGCACACGCCTGCAGAATGAATTACAATTCTTTGTTTTGTTTTTCTGAAACACTGAGCCACCCAAACAGAACACCTCTGTTGGTTAGCTCTAGCCCACTAGTCTCCCATTATGACCTCTGTCTGTGAGGTCCCTAGGGGCAAAATGATGTATTATTTGTTTTCCAATCCCCAGGGCATGGTGCAGAGTAGGTGTCTGGGAATTGTTTGTGGTTCAATCTAATCACGCTTTCCCAGGGGAGCTTTGGAAAACACCAGCTGTGCAAGTTCTGATCCACCCTGAATGATTAGTGGCTCAGTCAGATAAAGGTAACTTGGTACACTGATGTGTGAGAAAGAAATGAAACTCTTAAGTTACAGAAAAACTTGCCTTAGATTATTCACCTAGTAAGAGATCGAGTTAGAATTCAGACACAGCAATGACTGACCTCAGATGCCATGGTGTTCCATGTAAAGAAAAACAGAAATTGCATATTCTAATACTGAGACCTGATGATTTTTTTTTCCTCTTCGGCTGGTTGAAATACTTGTTGAAGGCCATTTTTATCATGCTATTCTTTTGCTTAAAACATTTCTCATTGTTCTCAGTGCAAAGAACAACGAGGCCCACCGGGACCTGAAGGACCCCGCAGGACCCAGTACACACAACTCCCTCCCTTGCTGATCCCACCACACTGGTCTTACAGCCTTCACATTTTTCTTGTTAACTCTTAATTAACTTGCAATTATATATCCTCTGCTGCAAATTCTTCCCTGCACAGCTCATTGCTTACATCCAACTTAATTCTCCAGTTCTGAGCTTTAGAGTCGCTCGTTCAAGAAAGCAACTCCTCGCACCTCAGGCCAAGGTACGGTCCCTCTGTCCATGCTGTCATTGTTCTCCATACTGTCCCTTTAAGGTATAATGACTGTTTGTGATTAAGCAATTCTGTGGTTAAGCATCCAGAGTGTTGCTTGGACCGTCAGGGACAATGTCTATCTTGTCCCTGTTACAGCGCCAATGCCTAAGCAGAGTTTGGCTCAGAACCAGGGATCAATACCTATTTGCTGAGTGGATAAATGGAGGAAGTAAGAAGTTGCCCATGACCAAGGATGCATGGGTGTCGGTCAGCTGGACACTCTTCAATGACCCTGCAGCTGAGTGAAGCTCATAGATGGTACAGAAGAGGAAGAGGTTAGCATGGCTGACCCTGAAGATTTCTTCAGAGATTCTGAGTCTAGGCTGTCTCTACCCAGACATTTCGAGGACATTTACAGGTTTTGTGCACTGCTCGTACTGCAGTCTGAGACCTGTACAAAGTAGGTCAGATACTAATATGACTCGACAAGTCACTCACGAGAGACCCGGCTGTCCCAAATAATTCAAGTCAGAGAACCAGGCTATGGCTGAATAAGCAGAGGACGAGGGTGTTTATTAAGGTGATAGAGCATAATGAACCCAGGGCAACAGAGGGATGTCTGGTTCGCTATTAGATCAGTTATCAAACTACAGCAATGTCCCCTCTCCAGAATGGAGTGACATGAGCCTGTGACATGTTAGGTCAGTCAAGGCCTGCGGTCATGGTCCCTGGAAAACAAGCACTAAAATCTCTTTTGAAGTCTAATTTAGTGCTTGGATTTATACTGGACGTTTAGAATCACCTTGCAGAGAAGTAATGACAAGGTGACTTTGGGACCTCCCTTTTCCCAGCTTTCTTTTAACCACCCTGGACTATTTCCAGCCTTCCTATTTTGTGACAAGCAGCTTCAAAAGTCAACGGAATTTAAATACTAAATAATTTTAGTGAAACAGACAAAATTCAGTCTCACCAAAGAGGTGTCAGCAAGGGAATGACAAAAAGGACCTTGAGATAATGAGTTACTCGAAAGTAAAATGATTAGGATGGCTCTCCTGATTACAAATGTCTGTAGGATCACTTTTGCCAACAAGAAAACACCAAAACATCTAGCACAGTTAATAGGTATCTTAGTCAATCTGGCACCAACCTGCCTCTTTATTTAGCTCTATCACCTTTCTCTCCAAACACACAGGACATCTGCTGGTGTCCATTTCTGCAGAGAATACTTTCTATACTACTCTCCGCCATGGACAAATGCATAAGCAAACGTTACAGCATTTATTAAATTATTAGCTACTTACTTTTCTGCAGGTTTGGGCTCCTCATGAGGCTAAATAATCACCAAGGTCAGGAGCTTTATTTCAGTCTTTTTTCATGTTGTTTCAGGCTAACAGACAATATTGCATATATATGAGGGGAGCTTATCAAGGAATGAATGAAATGAATGAATAGAAGAATGAATGCAGAAATGGGAGTCAAGGGAGTTGACCCCATGTAAAAAGGTGGACTTTTCTCCAAGGGTGAGGTGAAACCACTGGACAGCTTTCAAGAGAGAGTGACAGATTTGCTTTGAAAACATAAATCTGGTCACAAGGGAGGGCTTAGAGGAACCCATGAGAAAATGTAGAGGAAGGAGCTGTAGGAATTCACTGAAGGCACAATGGTGGCCAGATGAGGGCATGGAAAGAAGGTAACAAACAAGATAATTAGGGCCAGTATCAATAAGACTCCGTGAATATTTGGTCATGGGTGGCAAGGACAACTTTTGGATCTCTGCCACGTGTGAGTGGGTAGATGGAGACAGTATTTAATGAAATGGAAAATTGTTAAAAATACATAACAACTCTTTCCAGAATTACTTTGGATAGACACATTTGATCTCATCGTCACATTAATATTTTATCAGTTGACTTGAGTGGCTTTTTTGGTAATCAAGGATTTGTGAGTTATATGATTCTAAAGGATTTGCTTGTGTTTCTGTTGCCTGTGAGTTTTAATTGGTTAATTTTATGTATCACAATCTGCAGTTCTTTTGGTTTTGATTAGGCTAGGGTTTATTTTCTTTATGAGACCTTGCCAGTCTGACAATATATATGTTTCATTCATAAAATAAAGTTCGCTACATGAAATTCTTTGAGCAACGTATTGTTTTTCATATCACAATCACATGAAGATTGTATATTTTGGGTTGCAAAGGAAAAGTCTAGATTTTCTCACCCACATTAGTAATATAATTAGAAGATTTACAATTCAAATCAATAAAAAATACATAGGCATAATTACACATATTCATATATATTGTGTTATATTTGATTACGGCTTAAACTTCCTTTGTTTACGGGAGTTTATAAAGCCTAACATCAGCCCTAGCTCCCCCATGATGAAAGAATGTTACACCAAACTGCAGTCTATTACTTCTGCCAGGCTATTCAGTAAAAGTGAGAGAATCAATTTGAGCAGATGCATGTTTATGGAAAGTAATAAATGATATTTTTAAATGTGAAATATTCTCTCTTTATTAGGCATCTCTTTATAATGTGTTGGATTGTCATTAAATTTTATAAACATTTTATCATCAAATACTTTATTCTTTAAGAAATAGAGGAAAGATGAATTTATAGTTTATCAATACATACATTTTAATATTCATGTGTGCATTCCAAAATGCTGTTCATTCAATCCCTATTCATTCTATCTTCAAGTACTTCGCAATTCCAATTGGAAAACATTTTATTATCCCCAGTTCTGTTTTTGACACTGGGAATACAGGGATGGGTTTGGTTCAGGTCCCTGACTTAGAGGACCTCACACTTTGGGGGTGAAGGCAGACATGCAGACAATGACTTGTGCTCAGTATAGCACAGGGAAGAGAGAGGCAGCCACAGAGCAGGAAATGATTTATGCTCTCCAGAGTGGTTGAAATGAGGTCTGGGAGTGACTTCTAGGAAGAGGTAGTTTCCGAACTGAAATGTCACAGGGGCATGTGATTTTAAGATGTGCTCATAAAACTGTAAGTAGTTCCTTATTCCTGGATCATAACATTCAAGGAGGAAGAGTCAGGAGTTGATCTGGATTAGAAGCCCCTGTGAGCCACACCAAGTCCTTGAGAATAGATTTTGAGAGCTCCTAACTGATCATCCTTTGAGGCAGAGCAAAGAAACCTAATGATCCAAGGCGGCTCCTGAAACATATCCCTCCCTGCCTTCCCCATTCTTTTTGGCACAGAATTCCAAGGTCAAATACATGATAGCGTCAGGATGACATTTTGGAGTTTATTTTGTTTTGTTTTCGTCATCTCAGGCACCACGAGTTACAGGAGGAGCACAGTGCCTTCATGCATTCATTGGTGCTAGGATCCTGAGTCAATGCCAGGGTGACGTTGCCCCTCATCTGAATACGCCCACCCTAAGCTAAGTGGGCGGCCAAAGCAGGCAGGAGCTGGCTTTCCCCTTCTCGGCTCTGGGTTTTTCTTTTCACAGAGACAATGCCATTCCAAGTGAATGGCCCAGGAAGTGAGGAAGCTGCATCTCCTTTCAGGCTGTGGCCCTGAACACCCAGGCCTGAACAATGGCTTGCCTGATAGCAACAGGCTGTGGAAGACGTATTGTACTCTCTGAATTTTGTTTCATGCACATTTTCTTTTCTGTGAAAGGAAAAAGGACCATTCTTTCTGGAATCCAGCACATTTTTTCTCCTCCACAGAGGCCCTCAGCAACCTTGATATTTGAAGCAGTTATAAAAACAACTTTCCTTCCTCACTCTGCCCTTCCGAGACCAAGGCATGCTTTCTCAGGGACATAGGGCTAAAAGCACCCTCAGCCGCCAATTCTTTATGTGAAAAGGAATAATGAATGCCATTTGCTGAGCATCTTTTTTATATGTCAAATATGAAGCCCAAGATGTTTTCCTATTTAATAAAAAAGTTCTTATTTTGAATTTTGAAGTAATTTAGATGTATTGAAATTTCAAAAAGTGCAAAATTCCCTTATACCCTTCACCCCACTACCCGGACTGTGAATGTCCACAGAACGAGGCTCACAGGCAACACATTTCCATCCACATGGTCCTGTGAGTTCATCCCAGCCCTCTTTCAGATCGGCCAGTCTTCCTTTCTCTGGTCTGGGATCTGATTCCAGATCTCAGGCTGCATTCGGTTGCAAGATCCCTCATCTTTCATCTGAAACAACTCCCTCAGTCTTTCCCTTTTTTTCATGATTTGGACACTTTTGAAGAGAACTGGTCAGTTATTTTGTAAAGAACCTCTTAATTTGGGTTGCCTAATGTTTCTTCATGATTATATATATATATATATATATATATATATATATATATATATATATATATAAAATGCACTTTAGGTTCTGTATATATATATATATATATATATATATATATATATATATATATATATAAAAATGCACTTTAGGTTCTGGGGTACATGTGCAGAACATGCAGTGCAGGATTGTTGCATAGGTACATATGTGGCAATGTGGTTTGCTGCCTCTGTCCCAGTCACCTATATCTGGCATTTCTCCCTATGTTGTCTCTCCCCAAACTCCCTACCCACTGCTGTCTCTCCCCTAGTCCCCCCAACAGATCTCAGTGTGTGATGCTCCCCTCCCTGTGTCCATGTGTTCTCACTGTTCAAGACCCTCCTATGAGTGAGAACACGTGGTGTTTGATTTTCTGTTTTTGTATCAGAGAATGATGGTTTCCAAGTCCAGATTCATCTATGTCCCTACAAAGGACACGAACTCATCGTTTTTTTTATGGTTGCATAGTATTCCACAGTGTATATGTGCTGCATTTTCCTTGCCCAGTCTATCATCGATGGGCATTTGTGTTGGTTCCAGGTCTTTGCTATTGTAAATAGTGCCACAGTGAACATACGTGTGCATGTATCTTTATAATAGAATGATTTATAATCCTTTGAGTATATACCCAGTAATGGGATTGCTGGGTCAAATGGAATTACTATTTCTAGGTCCTTGAGGAATAGCCACACTGTCTTCCACAATGGTTGAACTAATTTACACTCCCACCAACAGTGTAAAAGTGTTCCTAGTTCTCCACATCCGCTCCAGCATCTGTTGTCTCCAGATTTTTTAATGATTGCCATTCTAACTGATGTGAGATGGTATCTCAATGTGGTTTTGCTTTGCATTTCTCTAATGACCAGTAAGGTGAACATTTTTTCATATGTTTGTTGGCCTTATAAATGTCTTCTTTTGAAAAGTGTCTGTTCATATCCTCTGCTCACTTGTGAATGGATTTGTTTGTTTTCTTCTTGTAAATTTGTTTTAGTTCTTTGTAGATTCTGGATATTAGCCCTTTGTCAAATGGGTAGATTGCAAAAATATTTTCCCATTCTGTTGGTTGCCAGTTCACTCTAATAATTGTTTCTTTTGCTGTGCAGAAGTTCTGAAATTTAATTATATCCCATTTGTCTATTTTGGCTTTTGTTGCCATTGCTTTTGGTGTTTTAGTCATGAAGTCCTTGGCTATGCATAGGCATAGCCTAGTCCTGAATGATTTTGCCTGGGTTTTCTTCTAGGGTTTTTATGGTGTTAGGTCTTATGTTTAAGTTTTTAATCCATCTGGAGTTAATTTTAGTGTAAAGTGTCAGGAAGGGGTCCAGTTTCTGCTTTCTGCACATGGCTAGCCAGTTATCCCAAAACCATTTATTAAACTGGGAATCTTTTCCCCATTGCTTGTTTTTGTCAGGTTTGTCAAAGATAAGATGGTTGTAGATGTGTGGTGTTGCCTCCAAGGCCTCTGTTCTGTTCCACTGGGCTATATCTCTGTTTTGGTACCAGTACCATGCTATTTTGATTACGGTAGCCTTGTAGCTTAGTTTGAAGTCAGCTAGCATGATGCCTCCAGCTTTGTTCATTTTGCTTAGGATAGTTTTGGCTATGTGGGCTCTCTTTTGGTTCCACATGAAGTTTAGGTGGTTTTTTCCAGTTCTGTGAAGAGGATCATAGGTAGCTTGATGGGGATAGCATTGAATCTGTAAATTACTTTGGGCAGTATGGTCGTTTTCACAATGTTGATTCTTCCTAATCATTAGCATGGTATGTTCCTCCATCTGTTTGTGTCCTCTCTTATTTCGTTGAGCAGTGATTTGTAGTTCTCCTTGAAGAGGTCCTTTCCATCTCTTGTCAGTTGTATTCCTAGGTATTTTATTCTCTTTGTAGCAATTGTGAATGTCAGTTCATTCTTGATTTGGCTCTCTTTAAGTCTGTTATTTGTGTATAGGAATGCTCATGATTTCTTCACATTGATATTGTATCCTGAGACTTTGCTGAAATTGTTTATCAGTTTCAGGAGATTTTGGGCTAAGACAATGGGATCTTCTAAATATACAATCATGTCATCTGCAGATAGAGACAATTTGACTTCCTCCTTTCCTAATTGAATACCCTTTATTTCTTTTTCTTGCTTGATTACTCTGGCTAGAATTTCCAATACTATATTGAATAGGAGTGGTGAGAGAGAGCATCCTTGTCTAGTGCCAGATTTCAAAGGGAATGCTTCCAGTTTTTACCCATTTAGTATGATATTGGCTGTGGGTTTGTTATAAATAGCTTTTATTAGTTTGAGATACGTTCCACTGATACCTAGTTTACGGAGAGTTTTTAGCATACAGGGCTGTTGAATTTTGTTGAAGGCCTTCTCTGCATCTATTGTGATAATCATGTGGTTTTTGTCTTTGGTTCTGTTTATGTGATGGATTAAGTTTATAGACTTGCATATGTTGAACCAGCCTTGCATCCCCAGGATGAAGACTACTTGATCGTGATAGATAAGCTTTTTGATGTGCTGTTGCGATGAGTTTGCCAGTATTTTATTGATGATTTTTGCATCTATGTTCATCATGGATATTGGCCTGAAGTTTTCTTTTCTTGTTGAGTCTCTGCCAGGTTTTTGTATCAGGATGGCATTGGTCTCATAAAATCATTTGGAAGGTACATACATGGCAATGTGGTTTGCTGCCTCCATCCCCTCTTTTTGTATTGTTTGGAATAGTTTCCAAAGTGGTACTAGCTCCTCTGTGTATGTCTGGTAGAATTCAGCTGTGAACCCACCTGGACCTGGATTTTTTTGGTTAGTAGGCTATTAATTGCTCCCTCAATTTCAGCCCTTGTTATTGATGTATTCAGGGTTTTGACTTCTTCCTGTTTTAGAGTTGTTTATAGTAATCTCTTATGGTAGCTTGTATTTCTGTGGAATCTGTGGTGATATTCCCTTTACAATTTTTATAGCATCTATTGGATTATTCTCTCTTTTATTTTTTATTAATGTGGCTAGTGGTCTGTCTATTTTGTTGATCTTTTCAAAAAACCAGCTCCTAGATTTATTAATTTTTTGAAAGTTTTTTTGTGTCTTGATCTTCTTCAGTTCTGCTCTGATCTTAGTTATTTCTTGTCTTCTGCTAACCTTTGAGTTTTTTTGGTCTTGCTCCTCTAGCTCTTTCAATTTTGATGATAGGGTGTCAATTTTAGATCTTTCCTTGCATCTCATGTGGGCATTTATTGCTGTAAATTTTCCTCTAGACACTGCTTTAAATGTGTCCCAGAGAGTCTGGTACACTGTGCCTTCATTCTCGTTGGTTTCAAAGAACATGTTTATTTCTGCCTTCAATTCATTGCTTACCCAGTCAACAATCAAGAGCGGGTTGTTCAGTTTCAATGAAGTTGTGCAGTTCTGAGTTAGTTTCTTAATCCTGAGTTCTAATTTGATTGCACTGCTGTCTGAGAGACTGTTTGTTATGATTTCTGTTCTTTTGCATTTGCTGAAGAGTGATTTACTTCCAATTATGTGGTCAATTTTAGAGTAGGTTTAATGTGGTGCTGAGAAAAATGTATATTCTGTGCATTTGGGATGGTGAGTTCTGTATATGGGTATTAGGTTTGCTTGGTCCAGATCTGAGTTCAAGTCCTGGATATCCTTGTTAATTTTCTGTCTCTTCGATCCTTCTAGTATTGACAGTGGAGTGTAAAGTCTCCCACTATTACTGTGTGGGAGTCTAAGTCTCTTTGTAGGTCCATAATAACTTGCTTTATGTATCTGGGTGCTTCTGTACTGGGTACACACATATTTAGGATTGCTAGCTCTTCTTGTTGTATTGATCCTTTTACTATTATGTAATGCCTTTCTTTGTCTCTTTTGATCTTTGTTGGTTAAAAGTCTATTTTTATCAGAGACTAGGATTGCAACTACTGCTTTTTTTTTTGTTCTCCATTTGCTTGGTACATCTTCTTCCATCCCTTTATTTTGAGCCTATGTTTATTCTTGCATATGAGATGGGTTTCCTGGATACAGCACACTGATGGGTTTTGACTTTTTATTCAATTTGCCATTCTGTGTCTTTTGATTGAGGCTTTTCGCCCATTTATATTTAAGATTAATATTGTTATGTGTGAATTTGATACTACCGTTTTGGTGCTAGCTGGTTGTGGTTGTTTTATCCATTAGTTGATGCAGTTTCTTCATTGTGTCAATGCTTTTTACCATTTGGTATGTTTTTGGAGTGGCTGGTACTGGTTGTTCCCTTCCTGTTTAGTGCTTCTTTCAGGAGCTCTTGTAAGGCAGGCCTGGTGGTGATGAAATCTCTGAGTAATTGCTTGTTTATGAAGGATTTTATTTCTCTTTTGCTTATGAAGCTTAGTTTGGCTGGATATGAAATTCTGTGTTGAAAGTTCTTTTCTTTAAGGATGTTGAATATCGGCCCCTACTCTCTTCTGGTCTGTAGGGTTTCTGCCAAGAGATCTGCTGTGAGTCTGATAGGCTTCCCTTTGTGGGTAACCCAACCTTTCTCTCTGGCTGCCCTTAGCATTTTTTCCTTCATTTCAACCCTGCTGAATCTGACAATTATGTGCCTTGAGGTTGCTCTTCTTGAGGAATGTCTTTGTGGGGTTGTCTGTATTTGCTGGACTTGGCCTGCCTTGCTAGGTTGGGGAAGTTCTCCTGGATAATATCCTGAAGAGTGTTTTCTAGCTTGGATTCTTTCTCTCTGTCACATTCAGGTACACTTATCAAGCATAGATTAGGTCTTTTCACATAATTCCATATTTCTGGGAGGCTTTGTTCATTCCTTTTTACTCTTTTTTCTCTAATCTTGCCTTCTTGTTTTAGTTCATTGAGTTCATCTTCAATCTCTGATATCCTTTCTCCTGCTTGGTTTATTCGGCTATTGAAACTTGTGTATGCTTCACAAAGTTCTTATGTTGTGTTTTTCAGCTCCATCAGTTCATTTACAAGCTGTTTATTATTGTTAGCATTTCATCAAACCTTTTTTTCAAGGTTCTTAGTTTCTTTGCATTGGGTTAGAACATGTTCTTTTAGCTCAGAGAAGTTTGTTATTACCCACTTTCTAAAGTCTGTTTCTGTCAATTTATCAGACTCATTGTCCATCCAGCCTTGTCTCCCTGCTGGTGATGAGTTGTGATCCCTTGGAGGAGGAGAGGCATTCTGGTTTTTGGTGTTTTCATCCTTTTTGCTCTCTGGTTTCTTCTCATCTTTGTGGATTTATCTAAGTGTGTTCTTTATAGTTGGTGACTTTCTGGTGAGGTCTCTGAGTAATGTTCTTTTTGTTGATGATGAAGTTATTTCTTTCTGTTTTTTAGTTTTCCTTCTAACAGTCAGGTCCCTCTTCTGCAGGACTGCTGGAGGTCCACTCCAGACCCTGCTTGCCTGGGGATCACCTGTGGCAGCTGAAGAACAGTAAGGGTTGCTGCTAGTTTCTTGTCTTTGTCCCAGAAGGACACCTGCCAGATGTCAGCCTGAGCTCTCCTTTGTGAGGTGTCTCTTTGGATATATGGGGGTTTGGGAGCTGCTTGAGGAGACAGTCTGTCCCTTATAGAAGCTCAAGTGCTGTGAGCTCTGTTGTTTCGTTCAGAGCTGCTGGACAGGTATGTTTAAGTCTGCTGCAGCAGAACTTATAACCGCTTTTCTTTCCCAGGTGTTCTTTCCTGGGAAGGTGTGGCTTTATTTACAAGTTCCTGATGTGCTGCTGCCTTTTTTCAGAGATGCCCTGCCCAACAAGGAGGTAGCCTAGCCACAGTCTGCCAGCAGAGGCATTGTTGAGCTGCTGTGGGCTCTGCCCAGCTGCTGTGTGAACTTCCTTGCGGTTTTGTTTACAGAAGTATAGTTAGAACTGCCTTGGTAATGGTGGTCTGCCTCAGTAATGGTGGACTGTCTCTGTAATGGCAGACTGCCTTGGTAGTGGTGGACTGCCTAGGTAATGGCAGATGCCCTTCCCCCCATAAAGCTGGACCATCGTGGGTCCAGCTGTGCTTGCTGTGAAACTCTCAATCCAGAGTGTTTCAGATTGCTGGTCTTTGGAGGGGTGGGACCTACCAAGCCAGATCACCTGGCTCCCTGTTTCAGCTCCCTTTTTTGCAGATAAATGGATAACTCTGTCTCCCAGGCATTCCAGGTGCCAGTTGAAACAGCTGCCCAGTTTTGTGTGAGTTTTTGTATGGAGACCCACTGTGCCAGCTGACACAGCCATGCTGGAGACTCGTAGTGCTTTTCATTATCTGTAAGATCATCACAATTATTCTTTGCTGAGAAGATTAAACAAGGCAATGCATATAAAAGCTAGCTTTGTGTTGTCCATGAGTAGTAATGAGAATTCTCAGAACCCAGACATTGATTTCTAAATATCATTCTGTGATTAAAACAAAAATTGATCTGAAGAAGTGGGTGATTCCAGGACTAGGGCAAGGGAAGTGCAGGATGAACCTGTACTTATTTCAACAGCAGAGCTTCTCTCTTCATTGGGAGAATAGCCCGTACCCTCTGGGCTTCACATTCTCCAATGTCTCCCTACCTTCTTTGTACCCCCTCTCTCATTCCACAGGCCCCACCTTGATAACTGCATGTTTGTAGCCTCTCACTTGTAGCTCATCAATCAATTGGTTTTCTGACTCTTTGCTTAATGTATAGATTGCTTGCTAGAATTTAAAATCTGAGAGAATAGAAACAGTGCTTAATATTTTGCTTGGCACATAATAGGAGCTTAACCAATCTTTGTTGAGTGAACCCATTAAAGACCATTAAAGGCATAGCTGGTGGTGGGGAACATAGTTGAGGCTGGTGAGTGTATTGGAGCTCAGAAGAAAGACAGGGTGGGAGCCTGTGGAATGAGAGAGGGGGTACAAAGAAGGTAGGGAGACATTGGAGAATGTGAAGCCCAGAGGGTACGGGCTATTCTCCCAATGAAGAGAGAAGCTCTGCTGTTGAAATAAGTACAGGCTCATCCTGCACTTCCCTTGCCCTAGTCCTGGAATCACCCACTTCTTCAGATCAATTTTTGTTTTAATCACAGAATGATATTTAGAAATCAATGTCTGGGTTCCGAGAATTCTCATTGCTACTCATGGACAACACAAAGCTAGCTTTTACATGCATTGCCTTGTTTAATCTTCTCAGCCAGGAATAATTGTGATGATCTTACAGATAATGAAAATGAGAAGAATTGGCCTGAATTAATTGGGGATTCACAGCTAAAATGTGGAAGAACTAGAATTCAAGCTCAAGTTCATTGGCTTAAGAGGCAGCCTCCTTCCTCTGTGATGCTTGCTCCCGGAGGATGAGGATGGGATGAAAGAAGTCAGCTCTGGGAGAGCCTGCCCTCTCCAGCTGGCCCTGGATCCTCTTCTGTAGATGTTCTCCAGCCAATCTGATGGGGGCCTTGAGGCTGTCTCTCCCTACAGCTGCAGTTCTTACCCCTCTGAGGCCAGTGTCATCTACTTTTGAGACCCGCAACTTAGACCCTGATACAATCTTTGATTTGCCTACAAGTTCTCCCTTTTTTGAGTTGATTCCTGTTCATCCATCCATCCTTTATTGCCCTAGAAGGCCCACCTTGATAACTGCATGTTCGTAGCCTCTCACTTGTAGCTAATCAATCAATTGGTTTTCTGACTCTGCTTAATGTATAGATTCCCTGCTAGAATTTAAAATCTGAGAGAATGGAAACAGTGCTTGATATTTTGCTTGGCACATAATAGGAGCTTAACCAATATTTGTTGAGTGAACCCATTAAAGGCTGAATGACTATTGACACCTCTCCACACCTCTCTCTAACACAGAGGTCTTACGGAGGCTTCTACCTGTTGGACAGAGCTCTCTAGGGTTTCCGGACCCACGTCGAGGTTGAGCATTTCTCTCTGCACCCTACTTGAACTGCAGAAAGATTAAGTGCTAAAAGCAATTACATTCCTAAATGAAGTGGCCATCTGTAATTAGTCTAGAAGGTACAGGAGCTGTGGATCAGGATTGTGATTAGGGAATGGTGTGAATAAAGGTTGACCATGCATAGCTGGTGGTGGGGAACACAGCTGAGGCTAGTGAGTGTTTTGGAGCCCACAAGAAAGACAGGGTGGGGTCCTGTGGAATGACAGAGGGGATACAAATAAGGTAGGGAGGCATTGGAGAATGCGAAGCCCGGAGGGTACGGGCTATTCTCCCAATGAAGAGAGAAGCTCTGCTGTTGAAATATTCACCCAAAGTTCTCCACTGGCTGAGCTCTGTTTCCTGAAATGTCACCAACTTACATTAGGCTTCACTGCAGCCTTGGAGACTGACCAGGCCTGGGCTCCCAGGGGGGCATTTGTGAAGCCTGTTGTGTAAAAAGAGCAAGGGAAGTTGAAGCTGGAAGTCAAGGCCAGAGTTCATCCTAATCTGGGATATGAGAAGTGGTTGACCACCTGGAATTCTACCTGCCTAAGAGTTTCATCTATGGACACTGAGAGAAGGCTTTTGTGTTTCCCCAGGCTCAGAGGAAATGCTTTCTCTTTCTCTGTCTCTTCTCAACAGAAGAACGGCTATTCCTCTATCATCAGCAGGGATTCCCTTCTGCTTTAACTGCTTGTTTAAATAAGCCTAATTGCTTAATTGGATTAATCCCTTCTTCCCTCAAGGGGTATCAGCAGTGGACAAGCTGTCCACCCACTGGGGAGAGGCTTTTCTGCAGCTACATCTGAGTAGGGCTGTGGCCTTCTGATCTCTTCTATGTGTAACCTCTGGAGGGATATAAGAGTCTCTGCAGATTAGCAGGGCTTCTGGAGAAGATTAGTTGATGGGCCTTTAGAGGAAGCTGGTGAGGCAAGGCTAAGTAACTGCATTCCAGAATGACTGCTAAGATTCCAGGTCCAATGCAAATTATCCTCAGTCACTCCAGAGCACATCAAGAGATGAATGTCACCTCCCAACCCAGCATCAGAGGGACATTGCATGGGCAAGGAGAGTAGCCCAGTGAATAGAAACGGTGCTGCCAAAGCCAACCTGCCTCCCAGCCTCAGCTTTCCCTCCTCTCCTTATGAAGCCGGCTTCACAACATCCTCCCAGTGAGCCCAGCACCGATCACTCCTCGAGGGTGCAGTCCATCTTCATGTAAGTTGAACATTGCAGAAAATAGGGTCAGCCAGCGGACAGTTTTGGTGAACATTTCAACAGCGGAGCTTCCTTTTTCATTGGGAGACCAGATCTTACCCTCTAGGCTTCCTTGCTCTTATCATAGATCCCTGTCACATCCTGCAGTCCTGAGTCCATACTCTGGTCACTGTCTCAATGTGTCTTGAAATATGGGATGATTAAAATCCATGAGGGTAGAGCCTGTGTCTCTCTGTTCATGGCTATGTCCCCAGAGCCATGCCCAGGGTCTGGCATATAGCATAGCAGCGGCTTAATCAATTTTTAGAGAATGAGTAAATCCAAGGCCTCCTATCTTTATGTCTGACAGATATACACTGTGTGACTCAGGATGGCAAAAGGAGGGTGAGTTTTCATCCACAATTAGAGGGTTGATTTAGCAGTCAGTTACAGAGCCACAGGTAGTCTCTCCATCCCGGGAAGACTTGAGGCAGACTGCAGGTACAGCAACAAGAGAAAGGGGATTCTGCGGAATTGACTGGATGGACCTCGCAACCTGTACAGTTCTAAGACATTAGCAAAGATACGATGGTGGGTGCACAGCGCTTGGAGTCATACAACTGGACGTGTACCTTTTAATTAATCAATTAATTTGTGTTTTGAGACAAGGTCTCATTCTATGGTCCAGGCTGCAGTGCAATGGTGCAATCACAACTGACTGCAGTCTTGACCTCCCAGGAAGTCCTTCAATCTCAGTCTTCAGAGTAGCTGGGGCCACGGAAGTGTGCCACCATGCCCAGCTAACCCTTTTTTTTTTTTTTTTGAGACGGAGTTTTCGCTCTTGTTACCCAGGCTGGAGTGCAATGGTGCGATCTCGGCTCACCACAACCTCCGCCTCCTGGGTTCAGGCAATTCTTCTGCCTCAGCCTCCTGAGTAGCTGGGATTACAGGCATGTGCCACCATGCCCAGCTAATTTTTTGTATTTTTAGTAGAGACGGGGTTTCACCATGTTGACCAGGATGGTCTCGATCTCTCGACCTCGTGATCCACCCGCCTCAGCCTCCCAAAGTGCTGGGATTACAGGCTTGAGCCACCGCGCCCGGCCCAGCTAACTTTTATTATTTTTTATTTTATTATTTTTTTTGTAGAGATAGGATCTCCCTATGTTGCCCAGGATGGTCTTGAACTTCTGGCCTCTAGTTAACCTTTTACTTCAGCCTCCCAAAGTGCTGGGATTATAGGCGTGAGCAACCATGCCACGCCTCATTTTCATCCCTAATGTTATCATTTTCCAACTTAGTGATTGTAGCAAGTCATGTACGGTTTCTGGGCTTCCACTACCTCTGCTGTTCAACGGGGCTCAGAAAGCCTAATTCACAGGGTGGATGTAAGAATTAAAGGGGGTCATGGTATAAGGTGCAGGGCATAGTAAGTGTTCAAGAAATGCTAGTCTCACACTCTTCCCCTTTGCCTGTTAAACAGCGGAACGACCAGAGACCACAGCTGAGAGGATACTGTCTACTTGATCGATTTCTGCATTTGGGAGGTTTTCCCCAATGTCTGATTTCCACAGGGTCCCAACCCAGCAGGTTGGCCCCTGTCCTTTCTTGTCATGCATAAATACATGCACACACATACATCAATTCAGGCTGGGGATGTTTTTCTCATTTGGATTTTAAAAACGACATGAAAATCCATCATTTGAACTATTTTCCTTACATGTGAGGCTCAGGGGAGAAAGTTATTTGTACATAGTCAGAGGGTGCAGCTTGACATAAGGCTTCCCATTTCCACGGCCTGAATCGCCAGCAAGCTGTGTGATTCGGGATCAGCTGGTCTCCAACGCTGAATGAGAGCGAAACCAACGTGGGCCTCTTTCCAAGGGGGAGTGTTGGTGAGCATTGAGAATAGATGTGCAGATTTCTGCTAAAAGGCGCTAGAGGCCTCCTGGCATGGTGTTCACACTTACCTGTTCCTGGACTATTTTTAGGATGTTCTGATGCCAGAGGCCCTGTAGAAGTGTTACTTTTTTGACAGTGAATTTTGCATTTCAGCACATAAAAATTTCAAAGGAGAAAAAAAAAAAAAAAAAAAAAACTGGCTTTTAACTTTTCTCTGTTCGCAACTTTTCCAGTCTTTACTGTAATTTCCTGGGGATCATATTCATGCCAGTGAAGCAGACGGGATTGTTTGGGAGTCTGGGGTCAGACAGCATTAAAAAATACTACCAAATGAACCTAAGGGCAGGGGGCAAAGATGGCCGGTCTAGAGGACATCTCTCAGCCCCCAGGGCTTCACGTTGCGCACGGGTCAGTTCAGCCAGAGGACATTGCAGTCTCTGTTGCCTGGTGCTAATCCACTTCTGTTTCAGATTATTTGGGAAGAGATACTTTGTAAAGTCACCTAAACATTTTGTGTTGTGATTCCTCAACTGAACAATATTAAAGACACAGATATGTGTTAACTCTATAATGATTTTGGTGCAAAAAAAAAAAAAAAGTGTTTTATTTCAAATAAGGCCTCTGAGGCTGCAGAAAAGTAAAGATTTTCTGGTCTATGCCTAAGTCACTCCTAATATTAGTTAAAAAGTAAATTTTTGTAATAAATGTTGAGCACCTCTTATGTGCCAGGAATCATTTAAATCACTTAACATGCTTTTTTTCTTTTCTTTTTTTTGAGACAGAGTCTCCCTGGTTACCCAGGCTGGAGTGCAGTGATGTGAGCTCGGCTCACTGCAACCTCCACCTCTGGGGTTTAAGCTATTCTTCTGTCTCAGCCTCCTGAGTAGCTGGGACTACAGGAGTGTGCCACCACACCCGGTTAAATTTTTATATTTTTAGTAGAGACAGGTTTTCACTGTGTTAGCCAGGATGGCCTCCATCTCTTGACCTCATGATCCACCTGCCTCAGCCTCCCAAAGTGCTGGGATTATAGGAGTGAGCCACTGCACTCAGACACATGCTTTTTTATAATAATTTTAGAGGAGCCAATTGAGGTTCATGATGAGGAAGGAGGAGGCTGAATTAGTTGGCCAAGAAAAGAATCATGGAAAGGGTAAAATGGGATTCAAACCAAGTGCCCCAAAGCCCATGTTCTCATGTTCTTCACTATTACAAAATGACTTTCACATCTTCTGTTCTAGTCAAATGAGGGTTTGAGACAGTCGTCTTAGGCTGAGTGACTGTACATGACCTGAGCTGAGAAGCAGTCACGCTGGAGTTCTGTACCGTCAGGATAGAGAGGTCTAGAAGCCCATGGCACCACTAGGAGCTCCATGACACAGACCCACAAAGATTGCGTCGCAGTAACGGCCTCTTGGAGCTGGAAGAGAAGGACAACAAGTTTTAAGGAAAGAGACATGGATAAAATGCATTTTGGACATTTGCTAGACAAATGACTTTGGAGAGCCCAACAAAATCCACCCGGTTCACTATCTTGTCACATCTAACTCCCAACATTGTTGTAAGAACTAAAATGAAATTGAACATTTGCTCAAGAGGAAGCACCAAATTTTGATCCCCTCCATGCCCATTTTTCTTGGTGTCTCAGCTGTAACTGCCAAGTCCATTATTTATTCTTCCTTATTCTGGAAATATTCCATTGGCCCAAGTGGGTGATTGAAGGTTGATGAAACACCAAGTATCTACTTTAACCATGCACAACCAAGCAGCATTATTGGAATTCCTATGCAAATAACTCAATGCTTTCCATTTCTTTTTTTTTTTTCTTTCTTTCTTTTTCTTTTTATTGTATATACACCATGATTACTGCGGTCAAGCAAATTGGCATACCCATTATCTTATATAGACTTCCTTCCTTCCTTCCTTCCTTCCTTCCTTCTTTCCTTCCCTCCTTCTTTCTCTCCCTTCCCCTTTCTCTTCTCTCTCCTCTCCTCTCCTCTCTTCTCTCTTTGTTTTTCTCTTTCTCTTTCTCTTTTTCTTTCATTCTTTTCACTAACGTCTACACCTCTGTGTATTTCTGGTATGCAATAAAATATTACTAACTCTGGTTTTCATGTTGCACATTAGCTCTCTAGACTTATTTATTCCTATACAGCTACGACTTTGTACTCTTTGACCTATATTTTCTGCCCCCTTGCCACCCCTAGTAACTGCGTTTCTATGTACTCCATTTAATTTATTTTAGATTCCACATATAAATGAGATCATACGGTATTTCTCTTTTTGTGTCTGATTTATTTCACTCAGTATAATGTCCTGCAGGTTCATCCATGATGTTGCAAATGGCAGAATCTCCTCCTTTTTAAAATATACATACATATACACACATGCACATGCACATACATATATACACATACATACACAATGGAATAGTGCATATATTCCATATATTAACTTTTATATAACACAATTTCTATATCCATTCATGTTTTAATGGGTATTTGCTGCATCGTACGGTGGTTCTATTTTAATTTATTTAGAAACCTCCATACTGTTTTCCACAGTGGCTGCACTAACATACATTCCCACCATTGTCCAAGGATTCCCTTCTCACCACACCCTCACTATCACTTGTTTATCTTTTTGATAATGACCATCCTAACAGGTATAAGGTGATGTCTCATTGTGATTTTAATTTGCATTTCCCTGATAATAGTGATTCTGAGCACCTTTTCATGTATCTGTTGGCCATTTCTATGCCTTTGCAGAAATGTTCATTCAGGTCCTTTGCCCATTTTTTAAATTAGGTTATTTATCTTTTGACTATTGAATTGTATGAGTTCCCTACATATTTACAGTATTAGCTCCTTGTTAGATATATGGCTCATAGTATTTTCTCCCAACCCACAGGCTGTTTTTTTTAATTTGTTTTTTTTTTTTTGTTTTTCTGTGCAGAAGCTCTTTAGTGTAATGTCCTACCACTTTATCACTTTGCTTTCTATTTTTCACTGGCTTAACTGGTATTTGAGTTTGAACTTCTATGATCTTTGTTTTGTCCTTGAAAAATGAGACTTAAAATTCTAGTTGCTACCAGTGAGCTTTAAGTTACGGAAGTGATCAATTTTAAATAGTAAACATTTTATAGTCCTCACTGATGCCATAGACAGGGTAGGTGTCATTATTATCTTCATTTCATGATGACTCAATTGAGATTTATAGACTCAAAGCAATTGGCCCCAAAGCCACGTGACTACGATTTAAGTCTTTTGAACTCAAGCCCAGTGCTACTTCCTTAGATCCACTTTTGAAGAACAAACTACTAAGAGATCAACATTTTATGGATGTTTTAGTTCTGAACAGACTCTAGCTTTGTGATAGACACATTGGTTAATGTGTTTCTCTATTGTTGCTCAACATGAATCAGCCTACAGGTCACCATTAGTTCATAATGACTTTAACAGCCAAGTTGGTGGCCTCAGAGGACCTGAACGAAGGCGGGCGGAAGTTGATTGTTTAAACAGGTCTCCAGCAGTTCTAAGCCGTGTAAGTCAGCATGCGGAATATATCACCCGGCTCTTGGGGCAGTTTGACATTCAGTAAATCACCTCAAGTTCTTCATTTCTCTTTGTTCTGTTCTTAGGAGTTTTTAAAAATAATAGTCAACAGGTTTACTTTAAAACAGACAGTGCACCAACCATGGGACTTTGGTCTTTCTGAAAAATCTGGACTCTCCAAGTTCATCGAAGGCAAAAATGTATGTGCCCAAAGGGTATCATCAAGACTGTTTGACTTTAAGAAAGTTACTGGACTCGAAGTTGAATTTATGTTTATCACTTGGGTGTTGAGGGAGGGTCCTGAATTTAGGTGTAAGTTTATGCTTATTAAAACGTAGTGGACTCTCAAGGCCTACTGTGCTGCAGCACTGGAAAGAAAACAAGAAGTGATATCCTGCTAAAAAGGCGTACTCCTGGCCAGGTGTGATGGCTCAATCCCAGCATTTTGAGAGGCTGAAGGAGGTGGGTCATCTGAGGTTGGGTGTTCCAGATCCCATCTCTATTAAAGATACAAAAATTAGCTGGGTGTGGTGGTGCATGTCTGTGATCCCAGCTACTTGGGAGGCTGAGGCAGGAGAATCACTTGCACTGGGAGGCAGAGGTTGCAGTGAGCTGAGATCATACCACTGCACTCCAGCCTGGGAAGCAAGAAAAATAAAAGAAGGCAACAAGGCCTATTGAACAACATAGGGACTGCAATCCCTGAACTATGAAATCATAAGTACTAAAGAACAGAGCAAGCAACAAGAATTTTTCTTTTCCTCCCATCAACTTGTATAAGTTAACCTTCTCAAGTAAGAGCACCCAATAAAGCGATCTTATTAATGTTTCAAAAATATTTTTAAATGCCATTTGTAGACTGTGTTGATGATTTACTTTGCCATTTAAATGAAGAAAGGGCATTTCGGTTGTGACATTGTATAGGTGGTGATTATCATGTGAAGTGAAAATATTCTATTTCTAGATCACACCCTTCTTTAAGGAAATGTTTAGAGTCTTTCAATAAAGTTTGGCCAGAATGGATTGAGAATTATTACTCATTTTAGATAAATAATGTACTTAACTGTAGTTGTAAATAAAAATGGGATACCCATAATGAAATACTCAGCTGAAGTGCCAATCACTTAAGCATTTTATTTTACTTAGTTTTTGAGACAGGGTCTGGTTCTGTCTCCCAGGCTGGAGTGCAGTGGCATTATGATTCACCACAACCTCTGCCTCTGGGGTTTAATGATCCTCCCACCTCAGCCTCCCAAGCAGCTGGTACGACGTCACTATGCCAGGCTAAATTTGTTCGGTATTTTTTTGTAGAAATGGGTTTGGCTATGTTGCCCAGCCTGGTGTCAAACTCCTGAGCTCAAGTAATTCTGCTGCCTCAGCCTCTCAAAGTGCTGGGATTACAGATGTGAGTGGCTGCACCTGGCTTAAGCATTTTATTTCTAATGCACATGCCTTTGCAATAATATAAATATTAGTATTTATATAAATATTAAATTCATATGCACATACATTCTCTCCTTTTAATATGAATTTTCATTTTCCTGTACTTTTTACATTTATCTCACAGGTATTTATTAAGCATCTACTATGTTGCAAGCACTTGGGTTGGGCATTAGGTTTAAATTCACATGCATACTTGTTCCAAGTATATACTTTGGTTATCTATGTTAATTAGTTATTATCATTTGTAAGAATTTGACTTTCTTTCTATAGCATCCATATGTTGCATTTATTAATATGGCCTGATAGCCACTGGGATCTGTCTAAATAATTCTCTTGTTAGATACTGGAAGATTTTTCTCTAAATTATACACCCATTTTCATACTCATTAAATTTAAACGTTTCTGATGATAGCAGGAGAAACTCTTGTTTGCTGGGGCTTTCTAAAACATCCATTTTATTCAACAAACTTTCCTTGAGGAGCTGTAATATGCCTGGCACTTGGCTTGGTGGAGATAGACAGGAAGGACCAGCTGGCAGAAGGTGGCAGACATGTCAATCAATCACACAGGTACATGCAAAAGTCAAGGTCCTGAGGGCCTACAGAGGCCGTCTACAGTGCTATGGAGCTGAGAAAATGTGTTCCTGAGAAAGCGAATTAAGGAAAAGTTGTGGTATCAGATGCTGGATCCTACTTCTTTGACTTAACTTTAGAAAGAATCAAATGGGGAGACTAGCAATGGAAACACCATATTTAGGTCTCAGATGGTCATTGCCTAACCCTCTACCTGCCTGTAAATGTATGTGATGCGTGGTGCAGCTGATTTCTTTTTTAAAGCATTCATGGGATTATTCTATAACAGTGCTTCAAAGCACAATTTGGCTAGATACTTTATTGGTTGAGTTAACACAACAAATACCGTAAGTCCAGTAATTACTTAATTGTCTCCTCCATTATCAAGAAAGAAATGAATCATAAACCTTTTATTACTTTACCAGTGGACTACAGGAAGGATTAATCTCCCAGAGAGGCATTTTTCATCTTTACCTGGTGCCGGCTCCTGCCTTGCCCTCATCCTACCGTCCTGGGCTTCCTGCTTAATGCTCGGCCGTGGTCTCCGTTAGGATCAGGAAGTCTTGAACTTATCAGCAAGGTTTGGCAGCTGGTGATAAATCTCTGTAGCCTTCAGTGCCTTAGCAATTACTCTCTTTCCTTTGTTGGGAAGAGGATTAAACAGAGACAGAGGTTATACAGTGCCCTTCAGCATTATGCCCCTTGCCTTGCTGTGAGCTGGCAGTGTAGGTTATTTCTCTGGACACCCGGGGACAAGAACAGGGCTTTATAAATACCACTGTGTAGCAAGCAAACTGTGCCTGAAAAGAACGACTCTTCTCTGGCAAGCTACAGCTTTGACCTGTGTATTGATTTTCCATGTATGATGCCTTGGGTTTATTATCTCCTACAGGTTAACTAACACAGCCAAATACCAACAGCCTCTGTGAAAAGAACTCCAGATAAAAGGAAGCATGCAGTCATCATCACTGACAACCTCAAACTGTTTTTAAAGCCTTTTCCCACCGGTCACATAGGTGGGTCTCTCGTGCTCCTCCTCTCCCACATCCACTCATCATTCATCAACACTCAGGACAGCATGACATGGTGTGGCTTCTCAAGTCCAGGACCTGCGTTAGGACTCATGGTACGGACTCAGACATGTTATTTAACCTTTCTCTCTGAGTCTCAGTTTTCTCAACCACAATGTAGGGCCCAGTCATATGTATCTTATAGTTGAGGGACAGGTGTGTATGATCAGTCCTTACTATGTGAGGTTCCCAAGGGTCTCGGACACAAGTCCTCACAGATCTCTACTCTGGCCTTTGTGTGCTCATCCCAGATCCCCACTACCATGCCTCTGTATGATAATTGTTCACTGTTAGATGAACAATTATACTTTGTGCAGGTGAAGGTAGCACATGTTTTTGAGCACCTCTGAAACGCCCAGCTCTTGTCGTGGCCCATGAGATACATTAGTGAACAGAGAGAGAGAGGCCCCTGCCTGCTAGGGGTAGCATGCTAATGAGGGATACAGACAATGAGCAATAGATGCAGTAAAGAAATGAATCATATAGGATGTTAGAAAGTGATAAGGGCTACAATTTTATTTTTTTAAAAAAAGCATTGAGAGTGGGGAGTGAAGAGGGTTTCAATTTTGTGCAAAGAGGTTGAGGAGAAGGAGACCTCTGCTTACGGCAGAACAGGCACCTGCTGACTTCCCACTTTCCAGCAGCCCTATAAACTTGGGTTTTTAGCCACAGTTTATGGGGACAGGAATTGAGAATCAGATAAGTTAAACAATGTGTTCCATCTACATAGCAAGAGTCAAGCCGGTGTTGAAATCTGTGCTCTTAACCACTACTCTCAACTGCCACCTAATAAATGTAAAGCACAGTCTACTCTTTATTAGCTTTGTGATTGGTACTCAGGAGCAGAATAGGTTTTAAGAAGTGGCCACATGGCCTACTAAAAGCTAAAACCTCAATAGCTGTAGAAAAAATTCACCTTAGATGGCTATAGATGTTCTGGGACAGAAATTCATGGAGAAAGCAGAAGTAAAAAGCAATTAGAGAGGAAATCAGAAGTGGGCTGATGTGTGATTGCTTGTTCTACACTCGTCGGTCCTGTTAGACACTTTTCTGGGTAGAGATGTACTACCAATGGGAGACTGCCTCTATCACTGTCCAGCACACAATGCACACTTGTTAAATTTAACACTGACAATGTGTTTGGAAATTCACAATGCACATCAGTGTATTTAAAACTGCCCAAATGCCAACACAAAGAAATTAACTTAACTTTAAGTTGTCATTTTCCAAACTTGTTTGAGAGAAACTTTTTCCATGAATTCATCATGAAACTAATATTCTAAAATTAAAAAAAAAATAAGCTTAGGAAAACACAGCTCTAGAGAAAAGAGAAATTTCTAAAAAATAAATGTACTTGAGTGTTCATTGACACCATTATGTGTTGTGTTCACATAAACACACAATAGGTATAAGGAGAATCTTAGAATCAGGAATAAAAGTTGGATTCAGGAGCCTGAGTTTTAATCTTGATGTTGCCATTTCCATCTCTGTGACCTTGGGCTTCTCACTTAACTATTTCTGAGATTAAAATTTCTTGCCTATAAAATTTTGTGGATCAAGTAAATGCTATAATGGATAGAGATGGTTCTGAGAAAATGCCTTGCATGGAGAGACAGTTAAAATGTACAATATGACACACAAGAATGTAACTTTCAATGTTCTTCCTCAAGGAAGCTGGAAAGTAAGTTTTTTTTTTTAAATGCCAAAAGCAATAACTCCCTAGCCCCCCAAACAAGTCAAGTGTTTAGGAAATAGAAATTGTCCCCCATCAACTACCCAAGATAACATCTGAGCTCCGCCAGACACATACCAATGTCCCTAAGGAGAAATGGAAAAAGAGAAGAAGAACATGACATTTTGAACATCTGATAGGAGGTCCATAAATGTGACCATAATCTATTGGATGGCATACAATAGGTAATGGGTCCTATTTATGGACCTGTTGACTTGACTCTTTCATTTTTTACATACTGCGAAAAAGGTACTTATTTTCAATCAGAATAGACACAAAAACAAACATGCAAATATATGTATTTAACTAAATATCTGGCCCTTGTCATCAATATCAATGTCTTTTTGTATTAGAGAAGACTTGAGGTGGCTTTTGTCTCCAGTGCCCTTTTCCGTAAGGAGAATGCTTTAACCTGAAAATAAAAATTAAGTGATTTTTGATATTATCACTGTCTAGATTGGATAATCAAAGTTTTCTTCTGGTCAATATGAACATGCATAAATTACCTTCAAATACTTTCAGATTCTGTGCTTTTAGTGTACAATACTACAATGCTATTCCAGAAAGGAAAAGACAGTTTGACTACAACGTTCTTGATCTTGCTCCCTGTGAAGGGATTTTAAATGGACTGGTTGGAACCACTCAGAAAAGACAAGAGTTGGCTGACTCCAAGCTCATCCTGAGACAAACTTCTACCTAACTTTAGTTTCGGCTGTGTCTCTTGCCCTGCAAAGCCTGCCCAGACCCATCCATGCAAAGCTGGCCCCTTATTATTCTGTTCACATAGTTTTCTTCTATTTACCTTCATTGTGGTGGTTCACCCCTGTCTTAGTCTGTCTGGCTGCTATAACAAAGAACTCTAAAACCCAATAAAGTGTATTCTATTAGCTCTTAAGACTTGAAAGTAATCTTCTTTGAATGCTCTGCCTTCCAGGTTTCTTGTAGCAGAGATCTCTTCTTCTGGATCCACTGGGATGGTGGTCCTGGCCCCATAGGTTTGCTAAGCTGGGGCTGGGTCTCCAAGGCTCCAGCTGGCCCTGACCCATGGCTTCGGGTGGCATCAGCCCCACATGTGTTCTGTGTCTTGGCCCCACAGGGCAGCCATTCACTCCCTGGCCCTGAGACTCTCCAGGGCTGGGATCCTGAGCCTGAGGCTCTGCAGGAGGCCCCACTGTTTGAAATCTAATAGAGGCAGCTGTTGCCCCATGACTTCACTGAGCACAGCTTACACCTTACCAGGGCTCTACAGAGCCACACAGGGATCCATCAGAGTTGCACCTGAGGTGGCTGAGGAACAGTGCAGGGCAGTGCACCCCGAGACCCGACAAGCACCAGCAGCCCCTTCTTCAAAACTGTTCTGCCTCCAGGGCCTGTCCACTCTGGATCAGTGATGAAAGGTGACCCTGGTGGTTTCTGAATTGCCTTCAGGGGTCATTCTTCCAAAGTCTTCAACAATAACTTCTGACTCCAGAAGATAAGGAGATAACTAATTAATCTGTTTATTGCCGGTACCTTGGCTACCCCAGAAGGTTCTCTTCTGAATAGACTTTCTGTTTTTTTGATATAGGTAGTCTGAGAATTTCTCAAATCTTTAAGTTCTGTTTCCCTTTTGGTTAACAATTCACTTAAATCATCTCTCTCTTCTTATATTTTTACTGTAAATTGTCAGGAGAAACCAGGCAATTTCTTCAACACTTTGTTCAGAAATTTCATCCTTCATGGTAGGCGCAGCATACCACCATGGCGCACACTTAGCTACATGGCAAACCTGTACATGCACCCCTGAACTTAAAATAAAAGTTAGGGAAAAAAAAGAAATTGTCTTCATCAGGTATCCAATTCCATTATTTCTAAGTTCTGCCTTTCAAAAAACACTTGAGTACAAACACAATTCAGCCAAGTTATTTACCACTTTATAAGAATAATTTTTTTTCTACATTGTCCAATAGCACGTTTCTCATTTCTGCTGGAGACTATCAGGATGGCTTGTACTAGCTATAGTTCTACCAATATTCTCTTCAGGACTACTTGTATGTTCTCCAAGATTGAGGCTTTCTCTCTAACTCTCTTCTCCTTTTCTGTATATCTCACCAGCATCACCTTTAAAAGTCCATTCACGGCAATGTAAGCTCTTCCTAATATTCACCTCAAAACTCTTCTAGCCTCTAATCATCACCTAGTTTCAAACCTACTTCCACAATATTTGTTTCCACAGTACAATATTCCCAGGACAAATTCTACCTTAGTCCCTTCTGGCTGATTCTATATTGGCATACATTGGGTGGCTTATAAATAAGGGAAATGGATCACTCACAATTGTGGAGGCTGAGAAGTCCAAGATCAAGGCACCAGCAGATTTGGCGTCCTGCATGAACCTGATTCCTAGTTCATAGATGTCTTCTCACTGTGTCCTTACAGGGTGGATGAGGTGAGGGACATTTCTGGAGCTTCTTTTATAAGGGCACTCATCCCCTTTATGAGGACTCCACTCTCATGACCTAATCACTTTTCAAAGGTCCCCATTTCCAAATAGCATTGCACTGAGGATTAGGTTTCAACATGAATTTGGGGGTTACACAGACATTCAGTCTCTGACAACACTTTTTGTTGAGCTCTTGAGCATCTGTTCCTTCCTGCTCTGAACTTTCCACCAGAGCAAGGACTATTTCTGACCCACCTCTTGATCCCTCTATCCCTCGTTCCTGGAATGCTCCCTGGTATAGACATGGAGGAGTGAGCTGTGGAATCCAGGTTCCTGATCCAAACTCCAAGGTCTCCCAAACAGATTATTACTCTCTTTGTTCATGGCTTCCTCAAATGCAAAAATCAGAATAATACCAACATCTTCCACATAGGATTGTGGTGAGAATCACATGCAACAGTGTATAAAATATTAGAGGAAATTCTTGCTGCATGTCCATGAAAAGGAAGCCCCATCTCTGTTGGTAATAAGCTTCAAAAACTTTCTTCCACATTCAGAAATGTCTATAGTGCATTTGTGGTCCGGAGATTTGAACTTTTTTCAAAAAATGCATTTGCTTTGAGTGTTCGGAAACAAACAAGGGAGGACCCACCTCACCACGTGCTATCTGCATGACTGTGGGGTTGGGGGTGCTGATAGCAGAGTGAGCCCTACGGCAGGGCAGCCGTTTGTGAACCAAACCATGACAAAGGCCAATCAAGTGTCACAGCTGTACCCCCCAAAATGTTAATTTTATATATATATATATATATATATATATCTGAAATCAAAGGGGCCATGGATGAAGAAATCTGCAGAAATTATCTAAGGCTGCTTCAACCGTAGCATTTATTATTCAACACCTCACTCATTGCCCTGATTATAAATATTTAATCACTCAACAACTGTAAGTGGTTGAGTCTTCCAGGAGGACCTGCGAGCATTAAGGAGAAAGAAGGTGGGGGGGGGCACTGGGGGCAGCAAGAGCTGAATATGACAACGTGGGGCCACGAAGCAGTGTCTAGGTGATGTGAGCTGAGAAGGGAGGCAGGAAGGACACTGCCAAGTCGCCAAGTCAGACCTTTGAAAGCAGGTTACCAGGGGCCTGGACATGATTCCGTTTTTAATTTATCCACTGGAGTTCAAAAGCCGCTCCCCATCCTCCACGGCTCCACAGCCACAGTCAGAGGGCACCCTTGGAAAGCAGGCAGAAAATGTTCTTAATAAAAGAATTCCCAGCAATGAGAGGTGCCCTCCTTGCTCATGCCTTTTGTCTGTTCCCTTTTCTCTATGACACACACACACACACACACACACACACACACACACACACACAGACAAAGCCAACAAGCTTGGCAAGCTTGGGGAGTCTATCAATAATTCATGGGCAGCATTGCATCAACCCCCAGGCCAGGAGAGGGAATGAGGGGAAGAGGTTGTATTACTTCTGAGCCTTGCAGAGGTCATGTCTATGATTGGTTCATTGAGATACAACTCCGTAAGTGCAAGTGTGTGTGTGTGTGTGTGTGTGTGTGTGTGTTTGCCCAGATAGTATAAGTAGCACACACTCAGAAAAGAATGACACTAACCAAGGTGTTGTGGGTTGAATTATGTCCTTCCAAGAAACATTCATTGCAGTCCTCACCCTCCTTCCCTCAGATTATGATCATATTTGGAAATAGGGTGGCTACAGATGTAGTTAATTAAGATGAGTTATACTGGAGTATTGTGAGACCCTCGTCCAATATGCCTCTGGTGTCTTTATAAAAAGGAGAAATTTGGACACAGAGAAGTACACAGAGAGAACACCACATGGAGATGAAGGCAGAGATCAGGTGTTGCTTTTATAAACCAAGGAAGGATAAAGATCATCAGCTGCATTAGTGTCTTCTCATGCTGCTAAGAAAGACATACCTGAGACTGGGTAGCTTAAAAAGGAAAGAGGTTTAATTGACTCAGTTCCACAAGACTGGGGAGGCCTCACAATCGTGGTGGAAGAGCAAGGGAGGTCTTACATGGCAACAGGCAAGAGAAAGCTTATGCAGGGTAAATTTCCATTATAAAACCATCAGATCTCATGAGGTTTACTCACTATCATGAGAGCAGCATGGGAAAGAAATTCCTCCATGATTTAGTTACTTTCCACCAGGTGCCTCCATGTGGGAATTGTGGGAGCTACCATTCAAGATGAGATTTGGGTGAGGACAAGCCAAACCATTTCACCAGCAACCACCAGAAGCCAGGAGAGAGGCAGGGAACACACTCTCCCTCATGGCTGCAGAAGGAACCAACACTGTGGACACTTTAATCACAGACCCTCAGTCTCTAGAACTGTGAGGCAATACATTTACATTGTTTAAACTCCCTAGTTTGTGTGCTCAATTATAGCAACACTAGCGAACAAATACACCAAATCAGGTGTATTGGGAGAGCTACCTCCCAGAACCTTGGCAGTGCCATCCTGCAAGGAGACACTCTTCAGGTATTTTGCCTCTGATTCCTCCACCTCACTGTGTCTTCATCTCATGACTCTATGGGCCAACGAAAGGGCTGTGACTGAACCACAAAGTGGGCTGCTGTGTTAGTCACAGTTCTCCAGAGAAACAGAAGCAGTAGGAGATACATATGCACATGTGAGTGGGTGTATATATATATGGAGAGAGAGTGAAAGGGAGGGGTGGGAGATGGAGGGAGGGAGGGACATTATAAGAAGCTGGTTCTCAGGATCACGGGGGTAGGCAAGTCCCACGATCTACAGAGTGAGTCAGCAAGCTGGAGATCCAGGAGAGCTGAGAGTGTAGCTCCCACCTAAAGACCACTAGACTTGAGGCCCAGGAATAGCTGATGTTTAGCTTGAGTCCAAAGATGAAGGTGTTTCTAAATGTTTCTAACATTTAAATTGGCAGACTGAGTAAAGAGGATCTCCCTCCTTCAAGTAGGTTGGTCTCATACAACCAGTGGAAGGCCATTATAGAACAAAATGTCTGACCTCCGAAAGTAAGAGAGGGCATCTCAAGTCTAACCGACTTCAAACACTCAAACAGGGCAGCACTGCTCACAATAGCCAAAAGGTGGAAGCAGCCCACGTGTCCATTGATGGATGAATGGATAAGCAAAATGGGGTTGATCCATACAACGGAATATTATTTGGCATTAAAAGACAGGGACATCCTGTCACACGCTACCATGTGGACCTTAAGTACATTATGTTTAAGGAAATAAGCCACCCACAGAGAGGCAAAAACTACATGATTTCACTTACATGAGTTACATAGAGTAGTCAAATTCATAAAGACAGAAAAGGGTGGCTGTCAGGATTGGGAGGAGTAAAGAAAGAGGAGCTGTTGTTTAATGGAGACAGAGTTTTGGTTTGGAAAGATAAGAGATCAGGAGACGGATGGTGTGATGATGGTGAATGTTAGTAAGGTGAATGTCCTCAACAGCACTGAACTGCACATTTAAACATGATTAAGATGCTAAGTTTTATGTTACATGTATTTTACAACAATTTATTTTAAAAAATTAAAGCCTATCGTGTGCCTTGCAGAACAGGTGGAAGGTCTGCAGAATTAGGTACTGTGTTAAGTTTCCAGAACTGGCTGGACAGGAAACAGCAACTGCACCCTCTACTGCTGGTGCCCTTGCCCTACGGTGGCCATGAAGCTGGTCCTCTGACCATGAGCCGGTCCACTCTTGCACCAGACACCCAACCCTCGAGCAGCTTTTGTCTCTGGTGCCTAGTGTCAGCCAGCAGCCTCACTAGCAAAGTGCACTGGGTATGATACCACTCTCTGCACACTGCTTGCTTCCTGTCTCGGCATCCCAGGGGCACATCTGCAGGAATACATTCCAAGTCTGCACCCTGGCTATAAGCGAAAGCATGGGAAGAAAACATCCTGGGTCCTGCTGCAGGAACCAAGCTCAGAGCAGGCTAGACATTTCTCCCCAAAGACCAAGAGTACTTAAAAGGCACTGAGCAAACAGAAGAAGGGGAGCTGTCCAAAACAAATACCTCCCTTGTGTGTAGGTTATTAGGATAAAAAACAATGCTCGGTAGGTAACCATCACCAAGCGCATCATGGAGAAACAGCAATGTATGAGTGCAATTGTTTTTATTGTTGTTGCAATGATGTTATGATTCCTTTTATTGCCAGTGTAATACACTCTATTCTAGTAGATCTTAATGGTTGTTAATAAAATATTAATGCATTTTACTTATTTTTTCATATATTTTACTGCAAACATGCACTGATTCTTGTCACGTCCAATTGTTAGTCTAATAATTGACCTCCCAAGAGAGTAACCTTTAGTCTGTGATTAAATACAGGTTTCAGGAGGTAGAAGCAGAGGCTGCCAAAGTCCAGCCACTGTGCATTGGAGATCACTGGAGGGGAAAATCGTCTTAAAAGTGTCTTTTTTTTTTTTTTTAACTCTGAGAGGCATATTGCTGTCAGACAAGATGAGAAGCATGCATGGTTTGGAGTAGGATTCTCATAACCATGTTGCTTTTTGAAGTTACAGTCTTCTTGTCTACAAAACTGGTTAATTGCATGTGGTGTTCATGTTCGATGGGCCTTGCAGTATTCCACTCTTCTTACTCCCCAAAGCTCTGCTCTCTTTTTATTTCCCCCAAAGCCCTATGTTTTTTCTTTCCCTCTGCCAAACTTTACTCGACTGCTGTATTGGCATTTCTCCTTTGTTGTTTAGAATTACAATGCATAGTACAGCCATTTGTTTTTCTTTTTCTTTCTTTCTTTTTCTTTTTTCTTGGAGGGGCGGGTGGACAGAGTATCGTTCTGTTGCCACACTGGAGTGCAATGGAGCAATCTTGGCTCACTGCGACCTCCACCTCCTGGGTTCAATTGATTTTCCTGTCTCAGCCTCCCAAATAGCTGGGACTGCAGGTGAGTGCCACCACACCCTGGTAATTTTTTTTTGTATTTTTTAGTAGAGACAGGGTTTCACCATGTTGGCCAGGATGGTCTCAATCATTTGACCTCGTGATCTGCCCATCTTGGTCTCACAAAGTGTTGGGATTACAGGCTTGAGCCACTGTGTCCAGTCCAGTGCAGCCATTTCTAAGCTTCCTAAAACTTTAAAAATATGTCTGAAGTAATAAAGGCTGCCTTATCATTTGACAGTCTTATAAATTTGTTCTGTATTTGTTTCCTGCCACTATTGGTTGAAAAGAAAAAAAAAGAAAGAAAGAAGAAAGAAAGAAAGAAAAAGAGAGAGAGAGGGAGAAAGGGAGAGAGAGAGAGAGAGAGAGAGAGAGAGAGAGAAAGCAAAAAGAAAGAAAGAAAGAAGAAAGAAAGCAAGCTTGCAGTTGCATAAAGCATTGTTAATTTTATAGTGTCCTTAAATATGAAAATGACAAAGTTAGGCCAGGCGCGGTGGCTCAAGCCTGTAATCCCAGCACTTTGGGAGGCCGAGGCGGGTGGATCACGAGGTCGAAAGATCGAGACCATCCTGGTCAACATGGTGAAACCCCGTCTCTACTAAAAATACAAAAAAAATTATCTGGGCATGGTGGCGCGTGCCTGTAATCCCAGCTACTCAGGAGGCTGAGGCAGGAGAATTGCCTGAGCCCAGGAGGCGGAGGTTGCGGTGAGCAGAGATCCCGCCATTGCACTCCAGCCTGGGTAACAAGAGCGAAACTCCGTCTCAAAAAAAAAAAAAAAAAAAAAAGAAAATGACAAAGTTTCAGGTTATTCTAATTCCCCTTAATATTCTATGATTCCAATTAAGACTAAATAAATTTTTCCACTCTCAATTCCTAGAGGAGGAATACACACCTTTAAAAATAATACAGTGTTGCAAAACAATCTTCTGATGTCAAATGGAAACTTCCAAATCTCCAACTGGAAGATGAGTGGAAAATGGACCCATCCTGTTTAAAAGTCTTTAAATCCCAAGAAAAAGAGGTCTTTGGATTTACTCCTCTACCTCATGAATTGAACAGGATTCCTTTGAAGATAAAACTTACATATTACCATAGTTTGGTAATAGTGGCCTTTTGCATTTTTTGAAATTTCCTTTAAGAAGGTTAGAAAGCCTATCTTCACTAACGTTGAGACTTCCTGAAGGAAACCAGTGGGTTTTGGAGAGCTTCCCTAGGAGAATAATGAGACTTCTGTCATTTGTTTACCAGTGAATGCCTCAAAAATACGTGGTGCATTTATGGTAGAAACCAAAGCTACCTGGAGTATGATTTTCCTGCCTTCCCATTGGTGAGGTACATGGTAATGAGGTACACAGGCATGCTTGAATTCTTGCACCTACATGCACACTATAGAGATATTCATAATGTTGTTTCCCATGGCCCCAAGGTGCCCTGGGGATGCAAGACCATCACTAAAATGAAAATGTTTATTTTCATTTGTAATATTTTATCAAAATAGGACATTATTCAAACATGCCTCCTTATTTAAGAGCTGGACAGTGGCCAATCCCCCTTCTTGTTGGTCAATCTTCTACTGATTCACCAGAGATTCTTTCTGAATTTCTCAATTAAACGAAAAACAGATGCACATCACTTGTGAAGCAAATCTGCAAGTCTTGCAAAAGAGGTGGGATATCATAAAGGTGACAAAACTGTTGGAAGAATGGCTCAAATTACCTCTAAAGACACTGATTAATAGGTATCTTGGAGCGAGAGGGAAGTCAATAGTCCCATCACAGACTTACCATTACAGGATCTGTGGGATGTTGATTTTCTGGCTGGAAACCTCTGTGACCATGGTGCCTTTGTCCAATTCTTGTCCTGCATCCAAGAAGAATGAGGTATGCAGACAATCGAAGAGTGAACAAGACGAAGATGAGCTTTACTGAGTGTTGGAACAGCTCAGAAGAAACCTGTAGTGGATAGTCCTCTCTGCAGGCAGGTCATCCATGGAGTGTTCAATTCTCAGCAGAGAGAAGGCCCTGGAGAGGGTGGCTCCTTTCTGCCAGCAGGTTGCCTCTATAGCTCTCAGCAGACAAGGTACTTCCTCTTTGCAACTGGTTGTCCCATCATCTCCAGCTATCAGCAGAGAGTGTTTCTTTCTGCAACGGGCCATCTCATTGTCTCTCTACCCTCTTCCTTTTCTGGCCGTCCTCTCCCATGCTCTGACTGAGCCTGGACCTTCTATGGATCCCAGAGGGGAGGAAGTGCTTGCTGTTTGATCTATGGGTGCTCCTGCACCACCAACTCAGAAGGAGCCAACTCCTGCTTATCCTGGGCTCCTGCCTGCTCCTTTGAGCTGGAGGCTCAGGTCTGCAGCTGCACCCAGTAGGGCAGATCCTGTCCCCCGACCCCAAGAGCACAGGGAGGCTTGGATCCACAGCCACAGTTCGTGTGGCTATAGTCCTGCCCCCAGGAGGGTAGGCCTTCTGCCTGCTCCTTAGAGCAGGAGTCCTGGGTCTCCAGCTGTGGTTTGGATGTGTGCAGCTGTTCCAAGGGAGGTCCCGTCCCAACTCAGAAGGGGGCAGGGCTCCCACTGGCTCTATAGAGCGTGCAGCCCCAGCCTTGCCTCCCTGCTGCAGCCTGAAGCCACTCCCATCATTACCATCCTACATTTTTCTCCAGAGTTGTCACCATACATTCGATTCTATTTATGTATGTTTTGTCCCTGTTAGAATGTATGTTTCATGGCAGGCGAGATCTTTGTCTTTTTTGTTCTCCAATGAATTCCAAGCACCTAGCAGTGTGCTATCGAATACAGTAGATGTAGCTGTTCTAGCAATATTTATTCAATAAGTGAATGTCTTTCTTTCCCTTCTAGAATGTTAGTGAGCCTGAGGGCTTTGTCTGTTTGCTGTTGTTGTTACTGTTGCCATTACTCCTCCACCACAGGTCATTGAAAAATGCCTGATTCACAATAGGCACTCCATAGACACCTGCTGAATAAATAATGACGCATGCTTCCAATGAACAAGGTTTGAATAAAAAAGGATTGAAATATCCTTGGGAAAATTAATACAAATCTTGAATATTCTTGCAAAAAAAAAGACCTTCTTTATGAACAGTTTACAAAAGTGAAATATCATATAAAGCTTGTAGTATCATGCTATTAATCAATTCTATAATTAAATAATTGCAAAAAAATCACTGTGTTTACTCTTTGCTTAAAAATGTATACAGATTTATAATTATAAACTATATGTGTGTATAAACATGTATCTCTAGGGCATAATACATTTATTTTCATAATAATATTTTTATTTTTTCAAGATAAATTGCCAACTAAACTTCGTTTACTCCACTATTGCTTATAATATTGTTACCTCTGTTTTTAAATAGATGATTTTAAATGTCTTATTGCCAGTACCAACTCACCCTAAGTCAACTTGAGATTTCTTTTATATTTAATTTTATATCCTGCATTGGCCACCTATATTATACATGTCTACTGCCATATCATTTTATTAAAACTCTTCACACCCAAAGTTAGTTGGAAAATGTTTTATTATGCAGATGTGAAAAGTTTTCTTAAACTATCTTCAATTTAAAAATATTTCAGTTCCAACTTTATGCTCTAAATCACATTGTCATGAGGCTTCTATGTACAGATTGTGATTTTCTTTTTTTCTCTCATCTCAGATGATTTCTTTGAGAATCAAATAATAAATATATTTAAGACTCTTAACACATTTGCCAAATTGCTTTCCAAAAGGGTGACACCTAGTATATTGCCATCACTAATGCACAAGAATGTTTATTTCATTGAAACCTATTATTTTACTTGTTAATTTCATAGGCTTAAAATAGTTGCTCATTGTTTAAATTTCTGTCTTACTGCTGATGAATGAATTTGATCATTTCTCCATCACTCACTGGTTACTCAGTTGTATTTAATCTTTTGTATGAGGTTCTGCCTACCTAATCTTTCCCATTTGAGGTAATCCATATTCAAATCCTGGCTTTTGCATTTAATATCAACTTGACATTAGAAGTCACTTAAGCTCTATGAGTTTCCATTTTCTCACTTATTAAATGGGAAAACCACTTTAAATGGAAAATCTGGTTTCTTTCTCTGTTGCGTAGACTCATTATCCACAGCACAAGAATCCCAGTTTGATATGAAGTAGAAAGTCCTTCTTAGACTACCCTTACCTTACATCCCAGAGTAACAGTTTGAAACTTACCTCCCAATTCATGCTCCCTTCATGAACTTCATGAGCTCAGGAAAGGATGACATCACTTTTGCATGGCTCCAAGTCTGTATACACGCTCTTCCCTCTCTCTCAACTGACCTGCTGTGCCCTCCATTCTTTGCTTGGATAACTTTTCTTCACTCTTAAAATTCAAGTGATGATTTTCCTCTTCTTACTGGTTTGCCATTTCTGTGTCTTCCATTTCAGGTTAGGTGTCCCTCCTCTCTGTTCCCAAAGGACTTTTGCAGAGAGGTACTCCTCCACCCCTTGTTATTGTACTCTGTAGAAACTGATGGTGTCTACCACTTGCTACAGATTGGGAGCTCTCGGGGGGCAGAGTAAGGGATTGTTTCAGTATCTTAGTCCTATGCCTTGCAAAAGGATACTCAACACATTTTGTAGTAAACAAATAGATTAGTTGAGTCTCCTATGAGCCTACTTAAAGAAGATTATGAGATACAAAAGGAAATTCAGTTTTCAAACTCCTTGTTAAGCAGGAGATTACTATACTGTGGAGCAGCTTTTGTCACTGAAGGATCAAACCATCTACTACCCATGGGTCCACTCCCCTCCTCAGCTCAGTAAACTTCTGTGATCTAGGGCTCCTGGTGCTTCATTCTAACCTGGGGAAGTTCCTAGCTGCCAAGAATAGGCAAGCACAGAAGCCTGGGGTGCAGGTCCTGCCAACAGAGCTAATTGCAAAGCAACATTCTTTGGCAATTCCACAAAGAATGTCAGGACTGTCAAAGGTATGGACAGAGAGGCAGTGCCTACGTGCCTGCTGGGGGGTAAGTGTTTATACCCTTAGGATGCCAGGAAGGCAGGGAGCTGGCAGGAGGTGCCTTTGCCTTCTTTTACTCATTAGATGCATAAACTGTGCTCATGCACAGACTTCCTCAGGCACATCTCATCAGCTAAGGGAGCGAATCTGGGCTGCAAGGGGAAGTCTCAGGAGCCACCCAAGAGCTGTTCCTTCAGGGCAAGTTCCTTGCATCAGCTTGAGCTTGGACCTTGCTCTGTGAAATATATGCTCTGTTCTGAGGAACAAAAGCCATTTTAGACACAGCATCTAACCCTCTGGGGCTCAAAATCTGGAAAACAGCCTGCGAGTGAGAGTGGTGAGATAGGAGAGTCTCCAGCAGACTCATCATGAGATCACCAAGGCTGGGAATGATGTTCTCATGGGTCCTCCGTGTTCCACCAAAGGACCACCCTGTGTGTTGAGACAAAGGTACTGGAAAACTTAGAACTGCAGCACTATCTCCTAAACCCTGCTTCAAACAGGAGAGACTCAGTTACTATATCCTGGGCACTGTCACATCTCTGCCTTCCTCTGTCTTCACAATGCCTCACCATGTGGGCACCATCCCAATCAGTTGTTCAGAAAGAGCAATCTGAGATCTAGTGAATGATTTCTCTTGGTAATGCCACTCTGTAAATGGATTCTGGTGCTCTATTCCATTCAGATCTAGATGATTCAGCCCCCCTCCACCCACAACTGACTGTGGGCTTCCAGGGAGCAGCAGAACCACCCCAAGTGTCACAACCCAGAGTCACAGCTGAGCCCAGCCAGATCAGCCAAACTTCAGCCAACGTGAAGCTTCCTGAGGATAAATTATTATTGTTTTTGCCAAGATCATAACAATACAAATTCAATGTGTGAATTTTGCTTGACACTTTATTCAAACAAACCTACTGGGAAAAGTATATATATTTTTGAGACAATGGAGAAAACTAAACAGGAATTACATATTGCATGAACTAGCTGGTCCATGATATTAAGGAATTGTTGTTAATACTGTTAACTGTGACACTACTCTGTGAGTTTGTGAGTGTGCATGTTTGCTCCTTACTGTTAGAAATGCACGCCAAAGAAGTATGATAGGTAAATGAAATGATAGCTGAGAAGTGCTTTAGAATATTCCAACAAAAGAAAAAATTGGAAGAGGAGGAATGAAGCAAGAATGACAAATTTCCCATAACTGTTAAAGCTGGACAAAGTGCCCTTGGGTACTTTTCTGCACATTTGAAAATTTTCATGATTAAAAAAAAATGTTAGCAGTATTATCTCTGAGAATTGGAAATTGGGTGACTTTTCCTTTTTCATGCCTTTTAGGAATTTTCAAATTTGATACAGTAAACATGCATTCTGTTGGTTATATTAAAAAATATGTTTCACATCTTAAATTTTCTAGATAGCTGATGCTTAATGCTGAATCTCTCTCATCCATTTGTTTCACAAACCTTCCTGTGTTCTTTGAAAGAGGAGATAGAAAAATACAAACTAAGCTTTTCTTTGTGACTGTGGCAGATTGCAAAAATGCCCATGAGCTGCACCCTTCTTGATTTCATGCCTCTTCAGCTTGACCTTCCATCTCCCCCCACCAGGAGGTGAAGTCTGCTTCCCACTCCCTTGATAAAAGTTGGGCCTGCCTGTGATTCACCCTTAGAATATGGCAGAAGCGAAGATGCACCAGTTCAGGTGTAGGCTTTGCAGATTTTCTTTCTTCCTCTTCCTACCATTGCCAGGAGAAAACATCCAGGTTAGCCTGCTGGAGTAAGAAAAACCACTCGAAGTATAGCCATGCCATCCTAGCTGAGACCATCACGAGGTCAGCCCAGGACCTATACCCTCAAGATGACCAAAGATTTATACCCAGGTCCAGCCGAGAGAAACCAGCCCAGCCTCATGCCCAGAGCTGCCCAGTGCCAGGAGACCCCCGGAAAATACTCACTGCTTATATTGTATGCCAGTAGGGTTTGGTAGGGTTTGTGGTTATTTGTTACATAGCATTGTTATGGCTGCAGATAAAAGACACAGTGTTTCTGACTCCGGTTTTATGAAAATAAACCATGGCACTTGCTGAAGTGAAATGGTAGCGTTGAGGACTAGAGGTACATCTGCCTCTGCTCTCAAGGACCCCACTGTCTGGTGCTTTGGAACTTTGTTCTTTTAAACAAATATTGGGCAAGCTTTTACTATGACCAAGGTACTGTGCAATGCAGTGCCAGGAGTTCAGTTTTGTGGTCCCAGTTCCAAGGACCCACACTTAGCCAGAGTCAGTCACTTTTGTCCCTTTCCCTATGACAAAAACATAGGTGACCTCTTGTGCTTTGGATGGGGCTGTACTGGGAGTGTCACACAGTTTTAGGAGCAGTATATATCTGCTTTAAGGCTGAGGTGCTCAATTTTAGGAGCAGCATATACCTGCTTCAAGAGAATGTTTTTTCACAGACTGAGAAATCCCTCACTACATTAAATCCATTAAATGATGCTGAAGATCCACCTTCTTTCCAACAAATCCCTAGAGTTCCAGGCAGGAACTATCTCATGCAATTAAGGAGATAGAATCAAACAAGATATTTACTACAGATTTTTTTTTTTTGCACACACAGACATAATGAATTAAAAACTCTGAATAATAGAAAAACCAGAGCAGCTATCTATAAATCTATTCCAAAGAAATAAAAGTACAAGCTATACAATTTAATCCTCAGTGCTTTTTTTAAATGAAATGAAGCATTGTCAAATATTCATGTATGTTAAATTCCTTATAATTAAAATACTGACATATACTTAAAATAACAATATTCAAAAGAAATGACGAGATCTGTGACGCCAATTCAAAATGATGGTGTTTTCACTCCTGAATTACCCTAGACCACTGATCTGAGTACAAATTACAGTTTTTGGAAGTATGTACTTTCAAGATTTTATAAGTTAGTTCAATTCCATTGAACATATATGTTTTCAGTGCTTAGTCTATGCCAGAAATTATGAAGCTAGAGAAGACACTTTACTGCTACCAAAAATTCAACTGGATAATGACCTTACAATATCCTCCCATAGCAATAACCCCAAGAATCTGTATGAGCCTAGAAAGGAGACTTAGCCCAACCTGGGAGATACCTTCATTTGTGGGTATAGGTAGAGGGGTAGGGCGTGTTTTTTTTTTTTTTTTTTTTTTTGCCTCAGTCTTAAAAGATGAGCAAGAGTTAACCAAGTGAAGGAATATAGATGAAGGCTGGCATTAATAGAAAAGTTTTTTTTTTTTTTTTTTTGATGGAGTCCTACTCTGTCACCCAAGTTGGAGTGCAGTGGCATGATCGTGGTTCACTGCAACCTTGGCCTCCCGGGTACAAGTGATTCTCCTGCCTCAGCCTCCCAAGTAGCTGGGATTACAGGCATGTGCTACTATGCCTGGCTGATTTTTATATTTTTTAGTAGAGACAGCATTTCACCATGTTGGCCAGGCTGGTCTCGAATTCCTAATCTCATGATGTCTGCCCACCTAGGCCTCCCAAATTGCTGGAAATACAGGCGTAAGCCACTGTGCTTGGAAAGTTTTATCTCTGGTTCACAAAGAGCATGCCAAGGCTGGCAGGAGTTGGAGTCAATCATGGATGTCCATGTTAGGAGCACTTGGGGTTTGAATGCAGGGCTAGCTGATTCTAAAGTCTATAAACTTTCTATTATAGCTACCATCTTTCTTCCAGGAAGTATCTCCACTCCTTGTTGGAGGGGTGAGTGGTATGAAGCTCTTGTTAAGTTTCTATGGGTGAATATGAAAAAGCATCTTCCCAGGTCAACAGCAATGTGGACTGGAGATCAAAGTGGCTGATTACTGTGGTTGCAAGTCGAGCACAATTCTGAAACACATCTGATGTGCTCAGAGTCAACAAGCCTGCAGTATGAACGATTTCACGTACGTACATTTTATCATCCCCGTGAAGTCTGGCTAAAGCTCTATCTCATCCATGGAGCTGTCCACTCTGGTTCTGAATCATTCCAGCAAAATTACATTTGTACATATTTGATAATAACTGCTGACCAAAGCGGCCCTCATCCATCCAGTCTCTTCCTGTCTCCTCAACCCATCTTCCACTAGCGGCTGCTTATTTTCTAAGCTGTGACCAAGCTGGTCTTTTCCCTCTTCCAACCTGCCATCTTTTGGCCACACTAGTAGTGTGCTATTTGCTACCCCTCTGCTTAGTGTAAACTCTCCACCCTCTTCTCACCATGATCTTTGGATGCCTAGCTACTTCTCACCATGTAGGTTTCAGGTTAATGTTACCTCCTCAGTAACACTCAATCTAAACTTTCTGATCATTCAATCTAAACCTCCCCTGAGCACTATCCATCTCCATCACTAGTTCACAAGCTTTATGTCCCTTAGCTGTGACTTTCAGCTACTTTTTTTTCCCTTTTTTTTGAGAGGGGTTTGTACTCTGTTAACCATGCTGGAGTACAGCGGTATGATCTTGGCTCACTACAACCTCTGCCTTCCAGGTTCAAATGATTGTCCTGCCTCAGCCTCCCAAGTAGCTGGGATTACAGGCATAAGCCATCACGCCTAGCTAATGTTTGTACTTTTGGTAGAGATGACATTTTGCCATATTGGTCAGGGTGGTCTTGAACTCCTGACCTCAAGTGATCTGCCTACCTCGGCTTCCCAAAGCACTGGAATTACAGGTGTAAACCACTATGCCTGGCTTCAGCTACTTTTCATTATTTATATGTTTGCTTGTTCACTTTCTGTGTCTGAGAAGCTGAAGGCATGGACTGTCCTATTTTCACGTTTTCTCTGGAGCCAAGACCAGATTCTAGAGCATATTAAGTCTTGAATAAATATTGATTGAATGAGAGAACAAAAGCATGAGAACCAGCTTGGGTTGGTTAGGATGAATGTCTTGCCTGACTCTTTTCCTAAATGCTAAATTTCTTGAGAAAAGGGACTGTTTCCTATTACCAAAAACACACCATTAAAATGTAGTCCAGTTGAGTCCATCATCAAGGACTTAATGCCATAGTTTGAGCATCTCCTTTCAAAACAGCTGACTTTTTGGTATTAGAAATTAATTTCCTGTTTGTCAATGGAATAAACACTTTTTTCAGTGATTCTCTTCATAAACTGCTGTTTTATGGATCCACAGCCCTGTCTTTGGATCTGCTGTAGTTATTTATAGCACCATTTTATGCTTTGCATATTGCTTCAAATGATATCTGTGATTTCCAATCTGTTGTCCACTTTCTTTTCTGGATGTATGTATTATTATTTATCTCAACACACAGAGAGAAAATGGAGCATCACTGGATTTAATTTACTTCTTAGGCAGGGTCAGATGTGGCTCAGAGATCACCAGAATGAGGCAGAATCATTGCCCTCAGGGAACTTATAGTCACAACCCAGCTTTGATGTGGTATAAGCAGAGCAAGGCATTTGGCATGGAGTACAAATCTAGCAGGTATTTAGTAAATGACTGCAAAGGAAGCAGTAAAATAACAGCACATTGAACTATCTACTGTGATTCTGTGACTGTCTACAGGACCATATAAGTGGAAAATCAGTATTAAAGCACTTTAGTAAGGAAGAAAAGGTGATGTGAGAGCTTCAGATACCTTGAGGGAAGTCATTTTCATGATGTCAAAATAAGATGTACTTATTCAATGGAAATGTGTGTACATGTCTAGTCAAAACTTAAAAATGTTATGCTTAATACACTGATAATTTCTGATCTGTCCTGTTGAAAATAGTTTGGGCAATTTAATTTGGCTGGAATAAGGAGATAGGCGAGAAGAGACTGTCACCTTTATTACATATTGTGTGTTTTCCAGTAGATCACTCTGGAGTTCCTTGTTCCTCTCTGCTCCCTAAAGATAAAAGGCCTCTTTACCTTTTAAGATATAAGATATAGTTTAACATTTAAGATATAGGATAAGAGAAACAGTAACAAGAGGCAGAGAACAAAAATAGGTATGTCGTGGAGAAAAATGTGGGTGCATCACGTATGTAAAACTAACAGGTCATTCTGAAAAATGAATACAGAAACAATTTCAGTTTGAAAGGGAGGAGCCGGGCTGTTTTCTATTCACTTAATTATTAAGTGAGTCTCTTTGGAATAAATTATCGACATTTTGAACCTGATTGAGTTATTATACTGCTTCCCCGCAAAATGAGAACAAATAAGAGAGCCATATCTATCAGATGCTGTTAATGGCAAAGGGGATGGTTAAAGGAGTCCTTTTGCAATGAATGCTTGTTTTATATTCTTTTTTTTAGATTTTAGAGAATCCAAGGAAATATGTATATTTCTACCCTGTGATAAGATGCACCCCTATTTGGAAATTTCATTAAACAAGCCAGTGTAGACTGTGTGGGCTTATGGATCTGGGGAAGGAGAAACTATGTGGGCTCCCTTGGGTCAGTTAATTCATCATCTAGTGGAAGTACCAAACACGCACTCCCTCTGATTTTATTCACAAGTTGCAAGACATCACATAAAAACCCTTTTAACATATATTATTGAAAATCTCTATTATAGTCCTCCAACTTAGTGAATTTGATTAAATCTCCATGACAGAAAATAAGGCATTGTAACATATGCACCACCTTGCGAAGGTCCTATTATAGTGCGGGCACGCTAGCCTTATTATGTTAAAAATGAATGGTCCTGGGAAAATAATTTAGTGAGAGATGAACTTAGAAGAACTAAAAGCATTTAGTATCGAGCAAATTACCAAGTGAAATTGCTTTGCTATGAAACTTTGGGCTTATTGTCAGAGATGTTTAGTCTGCTCCAAATGCTTGATCCGGGAGAATGCCTGCGTTCAGAGAGAAATTCAATTTCCACAGTGGGGACTCCATGAGGCTACCATAAGTTGTCTCAGAGAGGGGCTGCATCTGGGCTCTAGAGGAACAAGGGTCCAGGCACACCTCTGCAAAGCCCTAGTTCTAAGTCTTAGTCTCACACACAATGATATCTCCACCCACGGCTGCCCCTTTGCCCTGGCAAGGAGTGGGGAATGTGTATATCCCATAGAGCCAATTGAGCCAGGCATGTGCCTTTGATGCCAACAGGGCTGTTCTTGCTGCAGGACATTTGATGTACCTTCCAGCTCAATGTCTAGCACTGGCCACAAGAAATCAGCAGCTGCAGCCATAACTGCCTGCACAGACCAGAGAGGCAGCATGATGATTTCTCTGGTGAATACACACTTTTAAAGGATTTCACATCATTTACAAAGAGGAACTGTTAGTCCTTAATGGCAGAGACATGGATAGAATAACAGAATACCGTGGTATGCCTGGAGTACTGAAAGATCATCTAGGTCCTAGAACTAGGTATGACTTCACATGTATATTGATGGGAAATAGGGGCCTGGCGATTTAAGACAAAGAGTTAAAGGGAAGCTTGAAGACCTTAACCAGAACTCAGGCCTCCTGGCATTACAATCAAGGCTAGTACTTAGCCTCAACAAAGAGGGTTTTACACATAGGGCTCCGTGTTGCTTCTGATTTTTACCCCCAGGAAAGCAGCTCGACTAGGAACTGACAACTGTAGTTTACAAATGGGGAAATGGAGGCTTGTAAAGGCCACAGGCAGCAGAGCAAGGTCTTATCCCAAAATCTCTGGACTCAGTATCCTGGGGCTCATCCCCTGACTATAAACACTCCATCATGCAGATCAGTTTGAATGGGATGAACTTCGCAATACCTGTGGCACCTCCTACACCTAAAATAGGTAAAGCTGCCTCCAAATTTGGTGTGCCGTGTTTTATCAGAATTTACGGTACCAGGTGATGTTGCAAACATCAACCAAGGACTAGGGGGCCTTGACTAGCAGGAAGACTGAGCTGCAGACGTTATTCTACGGCTAAGCTGAGTGTTCCGGAGGACTCGGGGCTTGATCTAGACTGTGGCTGAGTAAAATGACTGGTGAAATTAATTGACAATCATATTTCTTGAGAGAGATCCAGAAAGGTTTAATCCGGCCAACAGAAATGCACTAGACACTTCCCACTTCCCTGCAGTCCACTTAAAGGTCACGACAACGCAGAATCCAAATTGGCTTGTGACTTGAAGGTTGCAATAGGGCAAACCATACCTCACTCTGCTACAGGTCCATCAGAATGTGGCTGGGAAGCACGGCTTCCAAAGCTGGGGTCGGTGCGGATGCACGTTTAAGTTCCCACAGCACCTTGTGTTTAGCTAAAGCACATGAGACACTCTGCTGTGTCATCCTGTCCAACTCTCAGAGTAACCCAGAGCACCCCCTGGGCAGGTCCTGCATCTGATTCACGACTCTCTCTCTCTCCAGAGCCTAGACCCAGGGCCTGGCACACAGGGCAGAGACACGGCTTCCACACGTGTTTGTTGAAGGAAGGAAGGAAAAACAGGATGCGTTACCATTTTCGTCTCGGTAAATATTGACAGACTCACTCTCTCTACTTGCAGTCTGGTGTCACTATGTCTGCTGTTGCTGTATAAATGTGTGTGAGCCTGGCGAAGGTTCATTCGCTGCTATTGTGTATAATGTGTGTGTGTATTTCCCTCTTTAGCTGTAGAAAAAGCAAGCATCTCCATAAATCTCCATACTGATCATATGCAAAAAAAAAAAAAAAAAAAAAAAGAAAAAAAAATCAACTCTTGTCCAAATTCTAAAGGAAGCGTGTGCAAAGAATCATAGTGTGGAAGGAACTTAAGAGATGAGCCCGGCCAACCTCTGCTTTATACAGATGAAGAAGGGAAAGGCCGGATAAACACAGGATCTCGCTGAAGCTCCTATGGCTAATTAGAAGCGGAGCTTTTACTCCAACCCCAGAATCTCTTATCCCAGTCTATTATTCACCCTCTAGGAACTCTCAACCTAATTGATTTAATTTGTCACTGACATGTCATACTTAGGATGCGACCCAAAACTGAAACTGGCTATGTCCACAGCAAGGAAGAATAATTAGCAAATTCACATGTTGTGCTGATTTTTGTCTCCCCAAAATCAGAACCAATTATTGTTTTAAGTAAAGCCATAGGTGGAAGAAAAACGCAGATACTGAAAACTTTTTCCTGAATCAAACACAATAGAACTTACACTTTTTCTTCTGGGTGAGCTAGATTAGAGGATAAACTCAGAATTCAATTACTGCTTTTTCCATCCCATTGGCTCTTTCCCCTCTCCCTTGCTGACACACATTGAGTATAAAATAAGGTATAAAATATGACTTCTGCAGATTTCTCTTTTTTTTTTTTTTTTTTTTTTTTTTGAGACAGAGTCTGGATGTGTTGCCCAGGCTGGAGTGCAGTGGCATGATCTTGGCTCACTGCAACCTTCACCTCCTGGGTTCAAGTGATTCTCCTGCCTCAGGCTCCCAAGTGAGTAGCTGGGACTAGAGGCCTTGCCACCATGCCTGACTAAATTTTTTTGTATTTTTAGTAGAGGCAGGGTTTCACTGTGTTAGCCAGGATGGTCTCGATCTCCTTACCTTGTGATCTACCCGCCTCAGCTTCCCAAAGTGCTGGGATTACAGGCGTGAGCCACCACACTCTGTCCTTTGCAGATTTCTTAACAACCATTACATCATGTTTTCTCAGTAGTATAGTAACACATTTTTGTAGATTTTATCCCCAAGAAAGCTATGTACATGTCCTGAACTCTGGTATTTGTGAACGTACCTTTATTATACATAGGTCTTGCGGGTATAATTAAGGATCTCAAAATAAAATTACCTTGGATTTAGATCAGGTTTTAAACGTGCAGACAACTGTTCTTCTTTGAGACAGAGACCCAGAATGAGAGATGATGTGAAGATAAAGGCAGGGATTGGACTGATGGGTCCACAAACCAAGGGATGCCAAGGACTGCCGGCAGCCCCCAAAAGGCAGGAGGGAGGTTAATGTAGGCAGAGTTGGTTCTTTCTAAGGGCCATGAGGAAGAATCTGTTCCCTGACTTTCTCCCAGCCTCTAGTAGCCTCTGGAATTCCTTGGCTGGTAGGTGACTTTCTCCCTGTGTCTTCCCACAGCATTCTTTTTGTGCATGTCTGTCTCTGTGCCCAAATTTTTAAACTTTTATAAGAACCCAATCATATCAGATTAGGATCTATTCTAATCACCTCATTTTAATTTGATCACCTATAGAAGCCCATATCCAAATAAGATCACATTTATAAGTACTAGGGTCAAGACTTCAACATTTTTGAGAGACTACAATTCAATCCACAAGAAGAGATGCGGAGCAGTTTATTTCTGCTGACACCTTGATTTCATGAATCCTGGCTTTCAGAACGGTGAGAGAATGAATGTGTTTTCAGATTTCCGTTTATAGGACTTCTCTTCTTCCTTCCTTCCTTCCTTCCTCCCTTCCCTTCCCCTTCTCCTTCCTTCCTTCGCTCCCTCCCTCCCTTTTTTCTTTTTCCTTCTTTCTTTCTTTCTCTTTCTTTCTTTCCTTCTTTCCTTTTCTTTCTTTCTTTCTCTCTCTCCCTTCCTTCCTTCCTTCCTTCCTTCCTTCCTTCCTTCCTTCCTTCCTTCCTTCCTTCCTTCCTTCCTTCCTTCCTTCCTTTCTCTCTTGTGACAGAGTGATTGTCTCACACTGTTGCCCAGTCTGGAGTGCAGTGGCACGATCTCAGTTCGCTACAACCTCTGCCTCCCAGATTCAAGCTATTCTCACGCCTCACCCTCCCAAGTAGCTGGGATTACAGCTGCCCGCCACCACGCCCAGCTAATTTTTTTGTATTTTCAGTAGAGATGGAGTTTTGCCATGTTGGCCAGGCTGTTTTCAAACTCCTGACCTCGAGTGATTCTCCTGCCTCTGCCTCCCAAAGTGACAGCAGTCCTAGGAAAAGCACACGCACCTTCACGAAGCTGTGCCTCGTTGGCCTCTGCTTCCTTCTCTCTTCTCCTGCTGTTTCATGGTCATCATCTCCTCACATGGCAGCCTTCTATCTATGAGTTGATTCTACTTCATTTTAAAATGCTAAGTAGAAATGTACATTCCATGCCGTTTTGTGAAGGTCGCTCATGGTTGTTGGGGACACGAAAGTGCTTAGCAAAATGATTGCTTTGATAATAGATGTGTAAGCAGAAATGTGGTCATCCTTCCCTATCAAGGACACACTGTTGTGGTTCAGTGTTTCAGTGACACCGCTGTTCTGGGCCAGCATCTCTGTGGTTCTCTTGAGTTTCTTCTCTGGGTTGCAATTTCACCCTTACACACTGCATTGGAAGTCAGAAACATAGGTGGACACAGACCACCTTGGAATTTCTCCTAGTTTGTTTTCTGCTGAGAAGGAAAAACATTCTCCCCAACATCCTCAGTGGATCTCCTCATACATCTCCTTAGTCAGAACTTGGTTTCGTGGTCACCCCTAGTTGCCATACTGGGAAAGAGAATGACTTTCTAAGTCTCTGTGTCGGGGTACAGGCAAGAGAAAAGAATACAGTGGTCAACCAGTAACAGTGGCCACAGTCCCCACCACGCCGCTAAGGGCTGCGGGTGCCTTTGTGGGCATCCAGTCATCGGATTGCTTTTGTCTAGCTCAGTGATCCTGAAAATGTAGTGTCTGTCGGAATCACCCGAAGAGTTTATTAAAATCCAGACGTGTAAGATCCAGCCCTGGAGAGTGCACTGAGCTACCAGGAACCCTGAGGCTTACTGGCCCTCGGATACTCTAAGCAGCACTGCCCCACAGTCATTGCTGGTACCGCTGACCTCACTGTTTCTCAAGGAATGCAAAAACACAAGAAGTGACCAAGGCTACTCTTTCAATACTATTAGTATTTCTACTATTATCAAAATTTAAAAAGTGAGAAGAGAAAGGGGAATTTCTGGTTGTCAGTTAGCTAGCAGCAACTTCATTCTTGACCTGCAGTTGAAAGACATCGGCCTCGGAGTTTGGAGAATAAGCCCCGGTGCTTGTTCTGCCGCGACATGGCTGCATGGCCTTGGGTCAGATACTACCCCGGTGCTACCCCAGCAAGAATCTAGCTTTTTCCTTGGGAAGTGGCAGCACTGAACTGTGTTTATTACTACTTCCTTTTCTGCTTTCACATCTGTGATTCATTGTTTGTTCACACAAGCAAAACTCACTCTTTCTTTGAACAGAAACTTTTTCAGCATTTACCCAGGGTCAAGTTTGTGCTGGGAACACCCGATTTGCTTGTGTTTGCCATGTGAATAGGATTTTTAATTCTTTATTTTTGCAGATGTGGGAATCAAGGCTAAATGATCAGTCTATATATGTTCAATGGCAGAACAATTATTGAATAGAATAACGTGGACAAAGAACGTTCCTTTTGCCTTGAAAACCTATTAGATCACCCTTCAACTTGATGTACCTTGAAGGACTTCAATGGAAAGACTCAGTGTTCCTAAACTCTGATGCAAGAAAAGACATGCTTCTCTTGCTCAGAGAATATGTTTGTTGTCTTTTGTAAATCAAAGTATGAATTGTTCAATGCATTTGGCTTTTCAGTTTTAGTGTCTTAAAAGAGAGAGAGCCAGAGAGAGAGAGAAAAGCAGAGAGAAAAAGTGTCACAAACTCATTTAGTTTGGTGGCTATCCATTGATTGTCTCCTAAGTACACATAAGTAATTTTAGCACTTAGCGCATCAGTCAGATCTAATTCCAGATCCAACCGAAAGGAACAAGCTCTTTTACAATGGACCTTTGGCACTCTTGCAGCTCCAGATAGGATGGTGTCCTGTGCAAGAGAGAAGAAGGCTGACTTGCCGTGGGCTCCCAGTCTAGTACCTTACGCCAAATTTCTGCATTCCAGAAGAATTAAATAATTACGGGGGTGGAGGCACCACTGTCACATACAATTTTGAATGCATTCTGCACTAGAAAGCAGGGGTCCCTTAATGACATCAGATCTGCATGCCAGAGGCTCTTTACAAACCCAAGCTGCTGGCCAGTAGCAGTGAGGGCACAGACCAGGAGAGCCCCAAAAGCCATACTGCAGTGTGCTGCTTGTGGGACACTTGCCGGCTATTGTGAGGGTCGGAAAAGATGCAGCCTGGAAATGCCAATGTGTCTGTTGATCCAAGGATTGTCTTTTCTTTCATTTCCTTCTCACCCTCTTTCATAAGGGCTTTTCATGCTTGCACTTGACCAGGGATTAGTGAGATTGTTTGCATAAGCCAAGTTGGAGAGGCAGAAGGAGAGACACAGCTTGCGGACACCACTGAGACCTGAGTTTTTTGGGTCAGGATTTGAGGATATAGTAGTGCCCCACAAGACAGCCTATTTACTCACGGATTTGCAAAGTCCTAAGGCTCCAGTTGCCCCAGACCAACCAGCGTTCCTTCAGCTCTTCCCGCTGAAGGGAAATTTAGCTTATTATGTCAGGTACACTGCTTTGGTATTTATAGAACTTTTGAGTAGAAAATTCTGTGAACACTATTCTGATTTTAGATCTGGTTATTATTGTTTGGTTTGCAATAACCAATGGAATGCCTTTAAAACTTTTTCCTTGTTCATTTCCTTTTTCTGTTTGTCATTTGATCTCATGGTTTCATAGCATTGCCCAAAGTTGTCAAAACTGTGTGGCTATGAATAGGGTTGGGATAACGAAACGTAGTTAAAAGAGTTTGCGAGGCTTCTGAGCCATCAACCTAATAGTTACCATTAGTTAGCACCTACGATTAATTAGTAGGTTACTAATAGTTAATTAGTAACCTTTAATAGTTACCAACTAATCATAGTATAACTACAATTAGTATATCAGTATAGTCATATACAGTATAGTATTAGTATAGTAGTATATGGTAGTATTAGTATATAGTATCTTAGTATAATTGCCTATATTACTATTATAACTAATAAGTATAATTGCCTATAGTAGTATACTTGTTATTAGTAATATTACTTATTAGTCATAATAGCACCAATAGTGTAGGCAATAATAAAATATTAATATTATTATTGCTTATACTACTATTGCTATTACTTCTGATGTCATTCTATTATTACTACCACAGTATTACAGTAGAGTTGTGACTATTACTATTGTTATTACTGCTACTATTACTATGACTCTGTGGCTGCTACTATGACTGTTACTTCTACTACTATTATTACTACTACTGCTCCTACTACAGCTGGGTGATAACCAGCTGACATCCATGGCCTCATTTACCACAGCAATCCATCTTACAGGAAAAGTTTAGATCAGCCAAATAACTAAAAGTTTCAGCTAGTTAATTGTGAAATAGGGATCTTAATCCAGTTATATTTGACGCCAAAAGTTGTGTTTTTCAATGATATGGCTACATGGCCTTTCAAGGAGGTTCCTACATTGCTGTGGGAAATAAGCAGTGATGGATGGTAAGCTCTAGCTCAGGCCTATCCATGTCCCATAAATGCCGTGGTATTTCAATCACTTATATAGTAACTTACGTAGGACACTTATATAGGAAAAATATTCATGAAGCAGAATCCTATGCCAGGCTCTGGGTTGGGGCTGCAAAGATGATATAATCACCTCCTGGAGGCATGAGATGCTCAGTCCTGTGGCGCAGACAAACATGGTACTATGGACTACATTTTCATGTTCCCAAAATTCACATGGTGAAGCCCTAGCTGCCATTGTGATGGCATTAGGAGGTGGGGCATTTGGGAGGTGATTAGGTTGCAGTGAGGCCCTGAGAGCAAAGCCCTCACGACAGGTTTAATGTCTTGAGAAGAAGAGACTAGAGAGAGATCTCCCTCACTCTTTACCAGGAGTGGACACAGCAAGAAGGCAGCAAGCCAGGAGGTGGGCCTCACCGGGAAGCAGCCCTTACCAGGAAGTGGTCCTCACTGGGAAGCAGCCTTTACCAGGTCGTGACTCTCATCTTGAAGCAGCCCTCAACAGGAAGTAGTCCTCAACAGGAAGTGGTCCTCACCAGGAAGCAGCCCTAACTGGGAAGCAGCCCTCACCAGGACGTGGCCCTCACCAGAAAGCAACCCTCACCAGAAAGTAGCCCTTACCAGGAAGTGGCCCTCATAAGGAAATGGCCCTCACCAGGAAGTAGCTCTCACAAGGAAGTAGCCCTCACTGGGAGGCAGCCCTCACCAGGATGTGGCCCTCACCATGAAGCTGCTCTCACCAGGAAGCAGCCCTCACTGGGAAGCAGCCCTCACAAGAAGCAGCCCTCACCAGGAAATGGTCCTCACCAGGAAGCTGCTCTCACCAAGAAGCAGCCCTCACCAGGAAGCGGTCCTCACCAGGAAGCAGTCCTCACCAGGACATGGCCCTCACTGGGAAGCAGCCCTCACCAGGAAGTGGTCCTCACCATGAAGTGACTCTCACCAGGAAGTAGCACTCACCAGGAAAAGGTCCTCACCAGGAAGTGACCCTCACCAGGAAGCAGCCCTCATGGTAAAGCAGCTCTCACTGGGATGTGGCCCTCACCAGGAAACTGCCCTCACCAGGAAGCGGCCTTCATCAGAAAGCAACCCTCACTGGGAAGCAGCCCTCACCAGAAAGCAGCCCTTACCAGGAAGTGGTCCTCACCAGAAAGTAGGCCTCACCAGAAGGCAGCCCTCACTGGGAAGCAGCCCTCACCAGGAAGTGGGCCTCATCAGGATATGGCCCTAATCAGAAACAGCCCTCACCAGTAAGTGGCCCTCATCAGGAAGTAGCCCTCACAAGGAAGTGGTCCTCAGCAGAAATCAGCCCTGACTGGGATGTGGTTCTCACTGGGATGCAGTCCCTACCAGGAAGCAATCCTCACCAAGAAGCAGCCCTCATCAGGAAGCTGCCCTCACCAGGAAGCGGTCCTCACAAGGAAGTGACCCTCACCAGGATGCAGCCCTCACCAGGAAGTGGCCCTCACCAGGAAGTGGCCCTCACCAGGATGCAACCCTCACCAGGAAGTGGACCTCATCAGGAAGTGGCCCTCACCAGGATGCAGCCCTCACCAGGAAGTGGCCCTCACCAGGAAGTGGTCCTCACGAGGATATAGCCCTCACCAGGAAGTGGCCCTCACCAGGATGCAGCCCTTACCAGGAAATGGCCCTGGCCAGGAAACAAATCATACAGCACCTCAATTCTGGACTTCCAAACTCCAGGACTGTGAGATACGAATGTTCATTGCTAAGTCACCCAGGTTATGGTATTTTGTTGGGGAAGCCCAAGCTGACGAGAACACTTGGCAACAACCCAGGCTGGGACAGACGGGCCCTGCCCTAGAGGCTATTCCAAGTGGTGTAGGGGAACAGACAAAACTGCTGTGCTCCTGGGTCCCCTGGTGGATCTTTGCCATGTGAGATGGAGATGAATGATAAAACAGGAAGAAAACGTACTGGCAAGGTGGACAAAAGAGCAAGGAATTCCAGGGTAGGGGCATATCAGGAGCTGAGAGGAAGAGAAACAGAGGCCAGCAGAGCTTTGGAAGCTCTTCAGGAGCTTCTGGACAACTAGAGCAAAGGGGGCTCCACACTACTGGCTCTCTCTCATGGAGGGTGTGTAACTGGCCTTTAAACTGTGAAGCTGGGTTGCAGGCATCTCATCAAGCTGCCCATGCATGAGGCTCCCTTCTTGATTTCTGTTCCCTTCTAAGCTCAGAATCCCATATAGCAACCTAGATGGCACCTGGTCAATATGTAGTGTCTTCCATCCCCATGTCCTTCTTAAGGCTCCTTGATTAACCTCAGATCCACCCTTTCCTCCTGGGACAGCTGTGTCTTCCATGAAGTTTCTCCAGATGTGATATTTGGCACGATGTGTTGATTCTTCATCCATTCTCACCCCGAAACCAGGGTATAATAGATGCCAGGAGCCTGAGATAGGGTTGGGCAGGTGATATGGTTTGTTTGTGTTCCCACCCAAATCTCATCTTGAATGTCCACATGTTGTGGGAGGGAACCAGGGGGAGGTAATTGGATCACAGGGGCAGGTTTTTCCTGTGCTATTCTTGTGATAGTGAATAAGTTTCCTGAGATCTGATGGTTTTAAAAATGGGAGTTTTCCTGCACATGCTCTCTTCTCTTGTTTGCCACCATATGAGATATGTCTTTCACCTTCCACCATGATTGTGAGGCTTCCCCAGCCATGTGGAACTCTAAGTCCATTAAACCTCTTTCTTTTGTAAATTGCCCAGTCTCAGGTGTGTCTTTATCAGCAGGGTGAAAATGGACTAATACAGTAGGGCAGACCACAGACCAGGTTAGAGGAAGCCTTAAATGGTTTCATGTTCATTCTTCATTTTTACTTAGTTTTTCAATATGCAGATGGAGATGATGATAATCTACCCAAAGTATGTCCTAGAACGGCATGCAAGGAAGTGGTTAAAAGGCTATAAAGTCCTTGTCATTATTGCTGTTATTGCTGTTGACTGTCCCCCACAGCCACTCTGCAGGTAGTAAGTGTGACTCCTGGTCATCCTGACGACTCCTCTACTTAGCCCTCTTGCTGCTTTAACCCTCCCTTGGTGTGACACAGGTGCAGTTTTCCTGAAATCAGCAGAGTTGCATTTTTTTCAGCGTTCAGGCTTTTCACGTCTTGGAGCAGTGAGAATGGTTCTCTTTTGGCATGGGTTTGGGGGTTTTGTGCTTTAGAAGTAGCTGAATTTACTCTCTGACCGTCAAATGTGTCATTTCAACCTGAATATATGTTATTTCAACTTAAAGTTTAGAGTCACCTGAGGCCGCTCTGATTGCTGCCTAGAAAGTGGAAGGATTTATTGACTTAAAAGAGCATGGTAACACCTGTAAGTACCCTTTACACCTCTGACAGGTGTACACCCTGTACAAATGAAGGATTCTGCCCAGGACCAAACACAGGCAGGATTCTGCTGAGGTCCAATCAGAGGCATCCCACCTATGATGTATATGCAAATGAAGGTTTCAGAATGGACCATTTACATTCCCTTTAGTGATGTAAGGGAGGGGAAGTTCAAAGAGGGAGAGGTCCTTGACCGCTCATTACTTGGTCATAGAAAGGTGGGGTTTTCCTCTTAGTCCAATCTCAAGAAGGCAGCCATGGCTTGGTCTTGGGTTTTCTGTCTCCAGACCCGATTCTCCTCACTAGTGCTCCTCACTAGTACAGCAGAGCTCAAGGTGTGCTGACACGAGAGCTGGCCGGCAAGCAGGTCTGGACTGGTGGCTGCATTTGCAGGAGAGGCTCACAGGGCTGGCTCCTGTTCCCTTGGCCTCTTGAATTCCACTCCTCAGTCCTCAGAACACATGCACAGTCCTGTGGATTATCCTGGCTAACGTCTGCCAAATTTCTCTTCTGACTGTGTCTGCCAATTTCTTCTGTGTTTTCCATCATCCGAGTGGTAGGTGACAAGATTAGAGGAGGAATTAACAAAAGTGAAAAAAATGAGTAGGTCATGAGGGGAAAATTTAGCGTGACCATTTCCTTCTCACTTTAAATGCTGTTGTATCTTTTTTTGGGGGGTGGGGAGGGGAGCAGTGCTTGTCACCTGCTTCCTATCATAATATCGTACAAGATCTAATTAAGAAGTTAATTTACCAGTTCTCATGGCAGCAGTAGTAGAAATAACAGTATGCGTATAGTATTTTTATAAAGTGTTTTTAGAGTTTTCACATATTTTATTTATTAATCAGAACAGATTCATGGAGTGCTTGCACTGCCAGAACTCCTATAGACATCACGGGGGAGTTTATCATTCTAGTGTTAGACACATTAAACAAAGACACACACACACACAAAGCAGAATGAAGTGGACATATGACAGGGTGTGCTCCCCATGCTGTCAGAGATGCAAGTGCGGTGGCCTCCCTGGCCAGTAGCCCCTGTGAGTGCCCCGCTAGGCCTGTCCAGATATAAACTCATCCCTGTTGACATAGACATTCCCTCCAGGCTCTGAGTCCTGGGAGGGCAAAGACTGATCTTGCCCAACACTCACATGCCCGTGCCTAGCCCAGCCCAGGGCTGGGACCCCTTTCTGCTTGCTCTTTATTCAGCCCATTGACATCATGTATACCTCTATCCATTCCCCTCTTGTGAAACTCTCTCCCCACTGAACTTCCTTGACACCACCCTCTCCTAGTGTTACTGGGTGAGAAGTCTTGACTGCAAGTTTTCCAAGTTTTTGGTGTATTGAACAAATAATTGAACAAAATGCAAACAAAGCAATGGAAAACAAAAGCATTGACTTACTGAAGTGAAAGTATACTCCACAGCGTGGGAGTAGGCTTGAGCAAGCAGCTCCAGAGCCCTGATGACAATGTTCACTGGAGTTTTTATTGAATTAAAAAAGCATGATAACACCCCCAAGCACCCTTTAGAGGCTTCTGGCAGGTTACACCCTATACAAATGAAGGATTCTGCCCAAGACCAAACAGAAGCAGGATTCTGGCCAGGACCAATCAGAGGCATCCCACCTATGATGCATATGCAAATAAAGGTTTAAGAATGGACTGTTTACAGACATTCCCTTTAATGATGTAAGGGAGGGGCAATTTGAAGAGGGAGGGGCCTTTGACCACTCATTACTTGGTCATAGAAAGGTGGGGTTTTCCTCTTTATCCAGTTTCAAGAAGGCGGCGTGGGTTGGCCCTAGGTTTCCTGTCTCCAGACCCTATTCTCCTCACTAGCATTCCTCCTGCCTGGTGAGAATGCCTTTTCCATCTTCCAACATGGTGACACCTCGGGAATCATTTACGGGTCCTCTTCTGTCTTATCTCTCTGTTCTCCCCAGATGTTCTCATTCTTCGTCATGGCTTTAAATATAAGCTAAAAACTTCCAAATGTAGATTATCGTCCCAGACAATGGCACTATCCTTTTGAGTATGTAATGGGAACCCTCAACAATGAAAATCCTTCTTTCTCCTCAGCTCCCCACATTGTTGCTGTTAGAAGCCCAGGGGTGCCCTGAACTGTTTCTTTTCCCTCAAGAGTAGATCCCAATCCAAGTCATCACGACCTCCTGATGACTCCAGTTCCACTTGCACCTCCAATACCCCCCAGCTCCCAACTGTACTGCTATGATGCTGGCTGGTGGTCCAAGCCACCTTTGTCTTTTGCTAGGCTTCCTGTTTCCAGGCTCGCTTCACTTCCTGACTGACCTGCCCTTCTAGTCAGACAGCCGGAGTGATCTTTACATGTGTAAAACATCTGAGTGTGGTGGCTCATGCCTATAACCTTGGAACTTTGGGAGGCCAAGGTGGGAGAAGCACTTGAAGGCAGGAGTTTGAGACCAACACAGTGAGACCCCAATCTTGACAAAAGTAACTTAAAAAAAGAGCGAGGTGCAGTAGTACATGGCTGCAATCACAGCTACTCAGGAATTTGAAGCAGGAAGATCACTTGAGCCTGGGAACTTGAGGCTGCAGTGAGCTACGATCCTGCAACTGCACTGCAGCCTAGATAACAAGGCAAACCCTTGTCTCTATAAAGAAAAACAGCAGACAACATAAATCTGTAAGTTACTAAAACAAACCAAAACACTCCAAAGGTTTCCCAGTAAAGTAAGAGTAAAACTCCAAGCCCTAACTGTGACATGCAGAGACTTGAGGGATAGAGCACCTAGTCTCTGCTACACACTTCTCCAGCTTCACACAATGTCACTCACCTTTTTTCCCTAAAACCCTAGACTGCCAGGCTATTTCTTACCTTGGCCCCTTTGCCCAGGCTTTGCCTCTCATCCTGCAGGTCTCCTGGAAAAGAGCAGCACCTTGGAGAAACCTGAATCAAGCAGCCTCCCGAGCAGCTTCCCTCACTCCCTCTGGATCCCACTTATTTCCTTCACTTCACTCCTCACAGCATCACCTGTGAGTTCCTGGCCTCAAGCATATCAGTTTCTTGAGGGCGATACCATGTTCCACCTGATACAGTTTAACTGGCAGGTAACACAGTGCCTGGGATGGAGCAGAGCCTAGATAACTGTGTGTCTACCACATAAGTAAATCCTTAAAGATGTTTCCTTCAAGGATGCTTGTACAAATCACACATCATGGTAGCATTCAGTGTGGGGATTATCTCTTTAAATTTAGTAAAACTTACATTTGTTCATCTTAAAACCCATTTTTTAGAGAAATATGTTTTGGAAGAAAGGGATACTGATTCCTACCCTCTATTTAAATGTCATGGGTGTCGAACCAACCTACTTAGCCACCTCATATTAATCACTCTTATAAATTACTTATTTTTAATTAAGTATTTGATTATTAAATGATAAAATCTATTCACTGCATGGCTAATATGCTCCTCTCTGCTTTGATTCTTCTGAGTCGGGCCAGGTAAGAAAGCTTCACATCATGGACGTTGTTAAGTCCCCTGCTAGGATCTGTTCTCTTGATCAGCCTTTCTCAGATTCTGTCCTGCACATTATAGAGCCCTGAGAGGCCCCTGTGTACACTGAGTAGATAAGAACTGTTGGGGATTCCTGCGGTAAAGAAATCTGCTTGCCCTTAGAATTTCCTACACTTACCTTGGTATGTAGCACTTTTACCTCCGTGTCTAATATCCTACTGTACAAGGTGTGGTCGGCACCCAATGTCACAGGCATTAGGAATCTCAGGCTCTACTCCAGATGCCATGAATTAGAATCTTGATTTTAAGGCCAACCCCATGTGACTCAAATGCACATTGAAGTTCCAGAAGCTCTGCATCGGACAACAGAAGATGCTGTCCCACTGGATCTTGCCAAGGACTCTTTGCAGCAGTATTATCATCCTCACTTTAGAGATGACAAAACTGACGCCCAGAAAGAGAATATGACTTCGTCAGCTTCTCATGTCCAGTGAGGAGCAGACGCAAGAAAAGAAGAGCTCAGATTTCTGCCTCTCAGTCCTTCCATTATAACAGAATGCAAGAATGTCAGATCAGAATGAAACAGCAGGAAAGCATTGATTTCTCAGATTCCAAAATAGAAATTTCATCATGAATCAGAACAAGGAATAGCCACCGTCCATGTTAAAGAGGTCTGGGGAAGGAGGAAAAGAGACAGAGGAAGTGAAGGTGAGAACTCCAGTAAGTCTTCTGAACAAAGGAGACTAGTTTGTGGAATGCTTAGTTTCCCAGCTCCATCCTTGCAGGGTGCCTTGGGCCAGCTGTGTCCCCCTCCGTTCCGCCTCCTACCAGCATCTGGCAACTCCTCCCGACAGGCACTTATCCAACTCTAGGGTGCTCAGGATTCCCATAGCCCCGAGAACAGGGGCTCCATTTCTTAATGATTTTCCTAAAGCTGACTACACTTTTATAAATTGTCTCAGCACAAAAATCCCCATGCCATGCATTTTCTGCTGCAACTCTAACAATTGTGTGTACTCTTATAATCCTCGTGTCATATTTTTATATTAACATACTAGCCAAATGAAAATGTAGTATGTATGATGTGGGTACATCTGAACATGGAGAGAAATGGATAAGTTCTAGAGACATTGTTCTGAAACATGCTTTTCTCAAAGAATATTTTATTTTTTTTGATATGTACTTAACCCTGAAACTCATTTATCAGATTTGCTTCTTTCAGTGGTATTCCATCATGTAAGACTCTGTATTTTATTGAAAAAGCCCTATGTTAATAGACTTTAAAGTGATTGGCAGTCCCTTGTTTCTGCAAACCATGATGCCTTGAACAGCTTGCACTGCTGTGCTCGCACAAGGGCTGATGTTGCTTTAGGGGCACGCTTACAACTGGTAGTGCCAGGTACTGGATGCACGCACAGCTCTCCCAGATAATGCTGAATCGTGCTCCGAGATGTCTCCAGCATTCTCCCCTCCTGTAAGTGGTGGGTGAGTTCTTCACACTTGGAATAATCAAACTGTTTAATCTTTGCCAATCTGACATATGATAAATGGTATCTTATTCTTGTTTAATTTGCATTTCCAGACAATTAAAGAAGTTGAGCATCTTTTCATACATTTATAAGCCATTGAGTTTCTTCTTCTACTGATAGCCTTCACTTATTTCCCTTTTCTTTTCTCTTTTCTTTTTTCTTTCTTTGCTTTCCTTCCTTCCTTCCTTCCTTCCCTCCCTCCCTCCCTCCCTCCCTCCCTCCCTCCCTCCCTCCCTCCTTCTTTCTTTCTTTCTTTCTTTCTTTCTTTCTTTCTTTCTTTCTTTCTTTCTTTCTTTCTTTCTTTCTTTCTTTCTTTCCTTCCTTCCTTCCTTCCTTCCTTCCTTCTTTCCTTCTTTCTTTCCTTCTTTATTTTTGGATACGAAGTTTCACTCTTGATGCCCAGGCTAGAGTGCAATAGTGCAATTTTGGCTCACTGCAACCTCCGCCTCCAAGGTTCAAGCGATTCTCCTGCCTCAGCTTTTCGAGTAGCTGGGATTATAGGCATGCACCACCACACCAGCTAATTTTGTCTTTTTAGTAGAGATGGGTTTCTTCATCTTGGTCAGAGTGGTCTCGAATTCCTTATCTCAGATGTTCCACTTGCCTTGGCCTCCCAAAGTACTGGGATTACAGGCATAAACCAATGCACCCAGCCTATTTCCCTTTTCTTCATTTGACTTTTCAATATTTATTTGTAGATATGCTTTACATATTTTGAATCATAATACTGCTTAATATTTTGTAAATGTTTTCCTTCCTAGTGTTAAATTATATATTTTATGCTATTCTCTGAGATTTCGGTATGAGATTTCTTTTTGGAATTTTGATCTGGTTAAATCTGTCATTTTTTTTTCTTTAAGATTACTGTTTCATTCTGTTATCCATTTTGTTTGAGAAAGCCGTCTTAATTGCCAAATTAACAAAACATTCTCCTATGTTACTTTCTTATACTTTTCAGTGTATTTTTAATTATTGGGTATATATTCCTTCTTGAATTCATTTTTCTCTTTTATAGGAATCCAAGTACTAATTATGTTTCATTTTCACTTTATTATACATAGCCATTTCCCCCAGGCATACATAGTAAACGTTCATTGTTTTCCTGGCTGTTAATTAGGGGCTTAATGCTAACTGTCGTAACACTCCTTATTTCTCTTTGACTTACACAATTTAATATCTACAATTCAACATGGGTCAGCTTGTCCTCCTGGACAGCTCTCCTTCATGCAAGGCCACAGAAATCTGGCTCACTCCATTTTGACCTTGCACCACCTTGGAGTCCTTTACTTCTAATCATGCTGCATGAAGTAAGTGGAAATAACTACAAAGGACATTTTAGGGACTAGATATAAAAATGCTCTATATCATTTCCATCTATATTCCATTGGCTTATTCCTACACACAAAGAAAGATGGGGAATGTAGCTTCCCTGTGTTCCCAGGAGAAAAATGAAACGATCTGGCTACTGTCTGGCAGAGTCTCTGTCACACCTACTGGTTAGTCATCCTTCCTCTTCAGATGCTGAGTGCCCTTACATGCACGTGTTTGCTTCTGCACTCATCCTTGCAGTCCAGTGATCTGTTTATCATTTACCGGACAATATTCTGCCATTGTAATTTCTGTGAAAGATAATGCGTCTCCATATTTAGTAGAAAAATATTGACCCATTTAAAAATATTTTATCTATTTTCATCTGTATTCATCCATGTGAAATTAAAAATTAATTTGTCATATATCCTGAAGAGTGTTACTGGGTTGCATTAGTAAATTGTTAACTTTTAGATTAATTGGAAGATTAGGCAAGGACTTCATGACCAAAACACCAAAGGCATTGGCAACAAAAGCCAAAATAGACAAATGGGACCTAATCAAACTCCACAGCTTCTGCATAGCAAAAGAAACAGTCATTAGAGTGAATTGGCAACCAACAGAATGGGAAAAAATTTTTGCAGTCTATCCATCTGACAAAGGGTTAATATCCAGAATCTACAAAGAACTAAAACAAATTTACAAGAATAAAACAAACAAGCCCATTCAAAGTGGGCAAAGGATATGAACAGATATTTTACAAAAGAAGACACACATGAGGCCAACAAACATATGAAAAAATGCTCATCATCACTGGTCATCAGAGAAAAGCAAATCAAAACTACATTGAGATACCACCTCACGCCAGTTAGAATGGCGATCATTAAAAAATCTGGAGACAACAGATGCTGGAGAGGATGTGGAGAAATAGGAACACTTTTACACTGTTGGTGGGAGTGTATATTAGTTCAACCATTGTGGAAGACAGTGTGGTGATTCCTCAAGGACCTAGAAATAGAAATTCCATTTGACCCAGCAATCCCATTACTGGCAATATACCCAAAGGATTATAAATCATTCTGTTATAAAGACACACACACATGTATGTTCACTGTGGCACTATTTACAATAGCAAAGACCTGAAACCAACCCAAATGCCCATCAATGATAGACTGGACAAAGAAAATATGGCACATATACACCATGGAATACTATGCAGCCATAAAAAATGATGAGTTTATGTCCTTTGTAGGGACATGAATGAACCTCAAAACCATCATTCTCAGCAAACTGACACAAGAACAGAAAACCAAACACCACATGTTCTCACTCATAGGTGGGTGTTGAACAATGATAACACATGGACACAGGGAGGGGAGCATCATACTCTGGGTGATCATATATATATAAATGACACAAGGTTTTATTTTCATTAAAATAAACTTATTTTTACTTAAAATTTATACTTTCAGTGCTTCATTCATTGACTTTTTGAAGCTTTTCAATTTGTATACATGTGGCTGAATGAAGTTCTATATATTTCTTATTTGTGCACCACACTGTCTTCCAGACATTGAGTTGGTATCTCAGTGTAGTTTTGATTTGCATTTCTCTAATGACCAGTAATGATGAGCATTTTTTCATATGTTTGTTGGTCTCATATACGTCTTCTTTTGAAAAATGTCTGTTCATATCCTTTGCCCACTTTTGAATGGGTTTGTTCATTTTTTTTTTCTTGTAAATCTGTTTTAGTTCTTTGTAGATTCTGGATATTAACCCTTTGTCAGACGGGTAGACTGCAAAAATTTTTTCCCATTCTGTTGGCTGCTGATTCACTCTAATGATTGTTACTTTTGCTGTGCAGAAGCTCTGGAGTTGAATTAGATCCTCTTTGTCTATTTTGGCTTTTGTTGTCAATGCTTAATGTTTTGGTCATGAAGTCTTTGCCTATGCCTGTGTCCTGAATGGTTTTGCCTAGGTTTTCTTCTAGGGTTTTTATGGCATTAGGCCTTATGTTTAAGTCTTCAATTCATCTGGAGTTAATTTTAGTGTAAGGTGTATGGAAGGGGTCCAGTTTCTACTTTCTGCAAATGGCTAGCCAGTTTTCTCAACTGTCATTGATATATTATTGTTACTTTCTATTTGCCCACTAGCCTTATATTGTATATAGAAAAGCCTCCACTTTATTATTATTCTTATTGTTTATAACTATTTTATTACAGATTTTTTTGTCCTCCATTATTTCTTATTCTTTCTTATTTCACTACATTTATCTTCGTGTTAGTGTATATCCATTAAGATTAAAAAAATAGTGAGTTTCTGCAGGTGGTAAATTCTCTAAGACCTTGCACATCAGACAAATGTCTGCACATCACCTTCCTTCTTCCCTTATTATATGGCTAAAGCGGAGTTTTGGGTTTAAAGTAATGTTCCCTTAGTATTTTGTAAACAACATTCTCATAACTTCTAGCGTCATGTGCTGTGAATGGAAAACCTAATGTTAGTTAAATTATCATTACTTACTACGTAATGTATCTTTCCTAACTTGAAGTCTGTCAAACTTTATTTTTGTTTGGTATGTTGATTTATTTTTAATTTCAGGAAACCTCATCTATGTTCATTCAAAATATTGCTCTCCATCATTCTGTTTAGTCCTTTTTTTTCTACCTAGATTTTTTTTTTCAGGTGACATGTAGAGTTTCTAGATCTATGCCACATACCTCTTACATTTTCTTTCCTATTTTCTATTTCTTTACCCATTTATACTGCATTCTGGATGTTTCCCACAGCTTTGTCTCTCAGTAGCTGTTTTACAGTTCCTGTGCTTTCAAGCTGCTATTCAACTAATCTATGGAGGGCATTTTTCCACTAATTTTCTTTTCTTTTTCAAGAATGCTGACTGGTTCTTCTCTACAAATGCATGCTCTTGTTTCTTGACATCATCTTCTTATTTTATGGTGCTCTCTCTTTTTTTCTTTCTTTGAGAATATATTTGTTAAGTGTATTTGTCTGAAATGACTTTTGTCACCCATAGGTGCCTTTTTGTTCTTAGTTATAAAATCATCATGCATTGTCATCTTTGAAATACGTAAGGACTGGTGTTTATTGAGTACCTACTCTGCCATTCAATGTAGGGTGGCCAGCAGTACCACTGTCAGTACTAGTACAGTACTAAAAGGTTTCCCAGGACATGGAACTTTCAGTGCTAAAACCAGGAAAGTTCCAGTCAAATCAGAATACATGCAACACCCGAATTCAATGTCCTGGGACCTTTATGGTGGATGAAACATGCAAGAAGTCTCCTGCTCTGTGGACCTTACATTCCAAAGAATACAGAAACGTAATAAACAAGTAAATACACTAAAGTATAAAGATAGTGCCAATAAATGAAATTTGATAGGAAGAAAATAATGCAATGTGATTTAACAGAGAGTGACTGTCTAGGGTAGTTGTTCCAGAAGGACTTTACTTAGGCAGATGATGTTGTTTCTGTTTCTGAGACCATTATAATAAGAAAGACTCAAGTATATGGACATCTGGAAACTATGTATTTTAATCAGGGTGAATAGCAATTACAAAAATTTTACAAAGGCATAGGTGTGGAATATTATAAAAAGAGAGGGAGAGATAAAGAAATAAATCTAGGGCTGGGCACAAGGGCTCACGTCCATAATCCCAGTATTTTGGGAGGCCTAGGTGGGTAGATCACTTGAGGCCAGGAGTTTCAGACCAGCCTGACCAACATGGTGAAACCCCATCTTTGCAAAAAATACAAAAATTAGTCAGGCATGTTGGCACGTGCCTGAAATCCCAGCTACTAGGGAAGGTGAGGTAGGACCATTACTTGAACCTAAGAGGTGGAGGTTGCAGTGAACCAAGACTGTGCCGCTGTGCTCTAGCCTGGGTAATGGAGCTGGACTCTGTTTCAAAAAAAAGAAAGAAGAAAGAAAGAAAAGAAAGAAAGGAGGGAGGGAGGGAAGGAGGGAGGAAGGAAGGAAGAGGAAGGAAAGAAAGAAAGAAGAAAGAGAAAGAAAGAAAAGAAAGAAAGAAGGAAAGAAAGAAAAAGAAAAAAGAAAGAAAGAAAAGCTGGGCTTTAAGGCATCAAATAAATGAAGGAGAAATAAAATCAGTCCATTTGTCATTGCAGAGACAAGACTGACTCAATTCTGCCCTAATAAGTCATTCTACTAGTTGAGAAGGTCACAGAAAGGACTTCATTTTGTTATATATATTTTTTCTTAATCTAGTATTCTTACCCTTGTCATCTTCATTTCTGTTGCAAACTGTGTGCTCAAGTCATCACTCATGTTCCATTTTGCCCTGTGATAGGCAGAAGGGTGACTCCTAAGTTTGTCCTCGTCCTAATTTCTGAAGCCTATAAATATGGTATCATACATAGCACCAGGGACTTTGCAGATGTGATTAACTGAAGCATCTTGAGATGGAAAGAAGATCCTGGATTATCCAGTAGGCCTCATGTCATCACAAGGGTTTTTACGAAAAGGTGATATGAGGTGATGTCAGAAGAAGAGGTCAGAGGTCAGAGTGGTGATGGCCAAAGGGGACCATGAGCAAAGGAGTGCAGGCAGCCTCTGGAGTTTAGAGAGGACAAGGAAATGGATTATTCCCTGAATCTTCAGAAGAAATGAAGTCCCGTGACACATTGATATTAGGATTTCTGATATTCAGAATTGTAAGAAAATAAGTTTGTGTTTTTTAGCTCCTAAGTTTGTGGCATCAGTTACAGTAGCAATAGGACACAAATACATCCACCTTCCAAGTGGGACTAGGAGATAGTCATCCCTGGGTTTCCCTTAGGGAATTGGTTCTAGGACCTCCCTGGAACCAAAATTCTCAGATGCTTAAGTGTCTGATATAAAAAGGTGTAGTATTTGCATATAACCTGCACACATTCTTTCATATCATGTCCTTTAAATCACCTCTAGAATGCTTATAATACTTAATAAATTGTAAATGCTATGCAAATCATTCACATTGTTTAGGGAAAAATGACAAGAAATAAAGGTCCATCCATGTTCAGTACAGATGTCATTTTCTTCTGGATAATTTTGAACTGCAGGTGGTTGAACCCACAGACGTGGTATCCACAGATAGGAAAGCGGCCGACTCTATGGGCTGTCCCTGCTTTCCTTCCGGGCTTCTTTCTCCACTATCTCAGAAATTGCCATGAAGTGTTTGAGGTCCTGAGACTCAGAAGGAGCCCCTCTTTTGGAATCTAAGTTTCCTTGTAGGTAGACTACAGTCTACCTTTCCCGTTAAGCCGATCCCATTTAATGAGGTGAAATGGTCTGAATCAAGCCAGCCTAACCATCCTCACAGAGCAGAAGGAGGCCTCCTCCAGTTTTCATCTCCCTTCTCACCCCCAGGGGCAGACGTGGAGCACCACAGCAGTGCGCTCCGTGCCCCTCCTGGGCTCCCTCACAGCCTCCCATCTGCCTCCTCCTAAGTGGCTTGCAAGGATGAGCTCCTCTGCAGCTTCACCCGCTGCCTGTCTGCTTTAAGCATCACTCATGCTCCCCGATTCCATGCGCCAAGCACAGGGGACTTCCCCAGGCCCCCAGACACCCCTCGCAAGTTCTTCCCTCTTTCTCTCGATGGGGCCAATGCCCTCCACCTGGACACGCTTCCTCCCCTCTCTCCCTAATTCCTTCTCATGCTGACTTTTTTCCAGGAGGCCGTCCTTGGCATTCCTGCTCCTCAAGTTCAGGGTTTTGCCTCCTCCTTGCACTTTGCGCCTTAGAGTTCCTCTCAACGTTCTCCATTCACAGAGCTTATCCCATTTTGCAAAACCGCTAATTGAACTGTCTGTTGTTCCTAGTGGTCTGCCATTTCTTAGGACAATGCTTCTCAAAGTGGGGTCACCCCCACCTGCAGCAGCAGAATCAATAGAGTATTTCTTAGGAATGTTAATTGTTTACATCCCAAACCCACTGAAGGAGAAACTTGGGAGTGGGGCTGGCAGGCTCTGTCTCACCTAGCCCTCCAGAGGATTATGATGGATGCTAAGTTTGGGAAGGGCTATTCTAGGGAATGCATATGTTTTCTGTTTTATTCATCTGAGAATATCCTAGCCTATATTTAGTGTTTGGTACATCCTTATGAAATGACTGCAGCAATTTTTTACTAGAGAGTAGACCAGTACAAAATTGATTCACAGTCACTATCAAAGTTTTGCATGTGGTATCCCATTAATCCCCACAAAAATTTTAAGCAGGGAATATTGTTCAGTGTTCCATATGGAAAAACTAAGTCTCAGACAGAACCTTATATGTATTTGCTTATATAGAAATATGGTTGCTTAGATATAAATACAATTTGCTTATATATACATATATATTATATATATCAAAATTATATTTATATAGATTTGCTCTTTTACAAGTATGTGGTGTCAAACCCCGATCTGGCTGATTTCGCAGCTGCTGTCCATCTCTGTACCAGACTACTTCAGACACTTGATGGTTTGCAACTCTGCAAGTTTGGATCTATATGAGAATCACCCAGGAAGTAACAGCAAAAATCTGAGGCACTGGCATCAGTGTTTTTTAAAAGTATATTCCACTGTGCATTCAGGGTTGGAAACCACCGTTTTGATAGAGTGGCCTTACCCTCGCCTAGCCCAGGAAGCTCGGGGAGAATAAGGTATTTCTCCACGATGTGGGCAGATCATGTGCACAGTGGATCTTATCAACTCCAGGCTTCCTCTCCTTACTTGCGGCTTCTTGCTCCTCCCCCTTAGCCTGGAATTTTGTTCCATTTCCTTGCTGTCTGTAATTCATCGTGTCCCTCAATTGACAGCCCATTGTGGGCCTCCTTTTCTGGCAACACTTAGGAATACCTCTGGCAAGGCTGTGATTTGTCTCTTAACAGCACACACCCCAATAGCAGGTAAGAGGCTCCCCCTCCGTCCTCATATCCTGGTGCCTGTCTTCATCTCCAGATTAGCCTACTACTAGCGGCGGGTAAGCGGACAGTTGTAAACTCTAAATTGCTTGCAAATATTTTATACTATTCTTCCAATCAGCACAGTTATTATGAGTACATACTAAGAAGTCGCAGACAGAGGGACATCATCAGGTTCGAAACATAAACCTCGTGCTCATATGTGACAGAGCCTAGGCTCTGACGCAAGTGTGTTGGTCAAAGTTGAATACTCACATTCCGTTAATGCCTCTTACAAATTACTTTTCTAATTAAGTGCTTGCTTATTAAAGATGCAATCTGTCACTGCATGGGTGATGCCCGACCACATTCCTGTCTCTTCTTCGCTTCGTCCAGATGTTGTTTACGAAAATGTGTTTCCTCAAGATTCTACTTTGCTATTCCATCCCTGAAGTCCTCCAGCCACGAGTAACACAGCCAGCTGATGGCTACTCAATCAATAACTGCATGCAGAGGAATTTTTTGGGGGATGGGGGTAGAGGGGCTTGAGTTAGAATGGCTGATTTCTTTTTCCAGGTTGAATGAGCCAATTGCTACTAATCCATAGCCCCGGGAGGATTTCTCTTTACATCAATTGATCTTCCTGTTCTCCGGACAAAAGACAAATGAGAATGTGCTGGTATTTGAGGTAGAGAGTTCTCCCTCCCTAGGCGGAAAAAAAAAAAAACAAAAAAAAAAAACAAAAAAAAAACAAGGATATACAGAAAGAGTTACTAGAAATGCTCAGGCTGTGAAAATGATGGTCGGTGAGTATGATCCTTATCTGGAATGGACACACATAGTTCATTCAAGCAGTCTCATTATGTCCAAGAAGTTTAAACACCAAAAGTAATTGAAAGGATTTCAATTTCTCCTTGAAGTTCTTGTGCCTGATTAAAGGTGATCTGAGAATAGTTCAGAGAACATTTGCCAGCATCCACTTCATCTCCTATTCCTTGTCTTCCTGCCTGCCTTTCATGCACTGCCTCGCTTCTTAAACACGTCTTCGTGTAATAAACGAATCATAACATATTCTACCTGTTCCCTGTCCATGTGGCTCTTTTCCTGCCTTCTATTCTCTTCCAGATCTCTCAGCCCTTAAAAGGTAGACCCACTCATCTTTTTTTTTTTTTTTTTTTTTTCTCCCTGGAAAGAAGCTTCTTGTTGGAAGGAGAAAATTTGAGGGATACTGATTTGATTCCTTGAGTGTAATCAGAAAGGGATGACATCTGTGAGTATTCTCTTATTAATAACATACTTCCTATAAAACCGTAATAAGACATACTACTTATTTAACATTTGCTATATTCATTATAGCATACACTGTATTGCTTTCCTTAAATCTTCCCAGCAAATCTGACTGGGTCTCAGCATGACCACTCTCTTAGAGTGTTTGAAACACTGTAATAAAGTATGGGAAACTGTGTGGCTTATAAATAACAGGTATTTATTTTTCATGGTTCTTGGGGCTGAGAAGTCCAAGATCAAGGCACCAGCAGATTTAGTATATGCTGGTGGCCTGCTTCTTGGTTCAGAGATGGTGACTTCTCACTGTGTCTTCACATGGTCGAAGGGCCATGGGAGCTCTCTGGGGTCTCTTTAATGCAGGCACTAATCCCATTGATGAGGGATTCCCCCTTATCACCTCCTAAAGACTCCACCTCTTAACACCATCACACTGGGGATGCTTCTCTAGCCTTTTGATGGAGCACCCACTGTTCAAAATATTGTTAATGAAATCAAGTTCTCTGCCAGGTGTGGTGGCAAGCACCTGTAGTCTCAACTACTTGGGAGGCTGAGGCAGGATGATTGCTTGAATCCCATAGTTCTGAGCTGTACTGTGCTATGCTTATCAGGCATCCACACTAAGTTCGGCATCAATATAGTGACCTCCTGGGAACAGGGAACCACCAGGTTACATAAGGAGGGCTGAAGTGGCCCACATCAGAAATGGAGAAAGTGAAACTCCCATGCTGACCAGTAGTGGGATCGTGCCTGTGAATAGCCATTGCACTCCAGCGTGGGCAGCATATGAGACCTCATCTCTAAATAAATAAATAATAAAAATAAAAATAACCTCTACAAACTGAGCTAGGCTCAGTTCCTCAGTTAGAAAGCAATGACATTGAGAGAGGTTTCAGAGATTGTTTTCCCCACAATAAATAGTTGTTTTCTACATTTTGCAAATATTTACTGAATGCTTTTTAAATGCCCGACAGGATCCTCACTGAGGAGCTGAGATTTGACACCAGTGAGAATCTGGCGCAGCAGGAAGGTGCTGGAATTTAAAGGCAGACAGCTCAGGGTTTATCCCTTCTTTCTACTGTTGTGTGACTTTTAGTGTATCCTTTTACCACCCTGAGGGACTCTCTCCACCTGTAAACACCAAATACTCATGTGCATTATAGTAATGCCTCAGAGGTTCCTTACCGAATCAGGAAATCCACTCAAAGGACTTAGCACAGGGCAGAAGCAGCTCACTTTGGGTTGCTCTATTTCTCTAATCTTTTGTTCCTCTGAATACTTGGGGCTGCATCTGTTCTGTGAGAAGCAAGAGGCTTTCTGATTGCAGGTCATATTTGGTTTCTATGGTGGTCAAGCTGGTAAGAAAATAGAGCCCCATGAAAATCTGAGTCACAAAAGCAGTCACACATCATCATTTGTGCAGCAACAGCAAAACAGGGACCTGTGAGCAATCCAGCCATCCATGGTGCTTTTCAGGAGTCTTAAGTTTCTTTCTCTTGCTCCAACAATCTGTCCTTTTTGAGTTGGGAAATGACTTGTCCAAGGCCAAAAGCAAGTTGTAGCAGAGTCAGACCATGATTCAACCTGTCGAATGCTTTGTTTTCACCTCTGGTTAGCCTCGCTCCTCTAGGTGAGCTCTTCTTCTGTTCACTGATGTTTCTGACATCAGTACGTGAGAGGGAAGCATTTCCAGAGGATGCAGAGGGACTCTTATGGAGACACAAAACACAGGTTAGACTGGGCATTGTGGCTCACATCTGTAATCCCAGCACTTTGGGAAGCAGAGGCAGGCTGATCACTTGAGGCCAGGAGTTTGAGGCCAGCCCAGTCAACATGATAAAACCCCATCTCTACTGAAAAAAAAAAAAAAAAAAAAAAAAAAAAAAAAAAAAAATTAGCTGGGTATGGTGGCACATGCCTCTATTCTTAGCTACTCGGGATGTTGAGGCATGAGAGTCATTTGAACTCAGGAAGCGAAGGTTGCAATGAGCCGAGATTGTGCCATTGCACTCCACCCTGGGTGATAGAGTGAGACTCTGTCTCAAAAAACAAACAAACAAACAAACAAAACAGGTGTAGAGGACCCATCACATCAGCAAACCTAGTCACACTGGATTGAAAAAAAGCCAGAGCAGACTCATCAGACCAGTTAGATCACGTGCCCACCTCTGGCTCCAACCTGAATTTCTCCAGAATTCTGAGGTGTCTCAGCTACTGATGAGGCCCAAGCAAATATGCAGACCAAAGCGGAAGACAGAGAATGGCCCTGTGTCCTCAAACCTCACCAGGTGGCTTTGGACAGAGGTAGAGAGAGGGGCCTACTGAGAGAGTTTCTTTGGCTCGTCATAGTTTCAAGTCCATGCCCAAATGCATCTTCACAGTAAAATTCAAGGTCTAGGCAAAAAGCAGAACCTACTGCAGACATCTCAGAAGGTTTGGATTTAGGATGGAAATTAGTAGCACACACGACGGAGGGTGGAGGAAGTCACTTAGAACAAGGAGCAGGCACGACAGGGGCTGCCAGGGAGCAGGAGCCATAAAGAGAGGCTCATCTGCTGGACACGGAGCCAGCATGAGACACAGCTGTGGTGGAGTTGCTTGGGGAAGGGGAAGGGAAAATGTGTTCTCCCCACTCCCTTATTCTCACCCTCTGGCTCCAATAGTGCTTCCCAATAAAACATCTGGCCACGAAACCAGAAAGCAAATGTGTCAGGGAAACCTGGAGTAGGACAGGGTTGGGCAGGGATGATCTGAATCACACAGGCAGAGGCCACTTGTGACCTCAGGAAGTCTGTCCATGAATCTAAGCATCTCACGTGCCTGACAGGAATCCAGACATTCAGAAGAGTGTAACCCCTTTTCTATACATTCTCCCCAGACCCAGAGGAGAGGAATGGAGGTGCGCAGCAAACTTGTGGATAGGAGCCACTCCGTTCGTTGACATTTAATTAAATAGATGGACTAAACTATTGCCAGAAGGTGTTTTTATTTTTATTTACGTAAAGAGAACGTGGATAAAAGCAAGATCTACTTTCTGCAAGGTTACTCAGTGGCAGGCATTGTGCTAATCATGGTTTACTGATTTCTCACTCATCAGCTCGACGACGCCAGGACGTCAGTCTTAATATCTCCGTGTCACTAATGAACAAATGAAATGAAGCTCCACAACCAACAGTCAATGTGAAGGTCACACAGCTCCTCCATAGGAGATTCTGCGAGGGTGGGACCCCACCTCCAGGTTGAAAGCCCGCATTTTCTCAAATAGCCTACGTCCACTAAAACACTCCACTGAAATACTCGAGAGGCAAAGAGCCATGGTGTCTTGGTTGTTTAGTGTGCACTCATGTATTCTCTGCTTTAGCATTATAAGAACTAAAAATGGAAGAAAAGGAAAGAAAGAAAAAAAAAAGATGGCAAAACAAACAAACAAACAAACAGCAAAGCCACCAAACCAGCCTGTGGATTTTGATTCAGGATAAAAGCTAATTTCAGTCAAAGGGACACATGTGAGTCGCCCCACGTTCTAACATGATTTCCAGAACCCAGAAGCAACGGCACTTCCCGTTTCTGATTCCACTGTTGCAGCACGTCACGTGTTTTGAGCCCTGGGGCTTCTCTGCCCGTCCCCTCTTGTGAGTTATGTTTGCTTCCTTCTCTTCCTTGGGAACCCAGGTCCCCTCCTAGCCATCTCCTCTTAACCGTTTGCCTGCTGCAGAGAACAAAGGAGGCACAGTGTCACCGATGAATGCGTGGCAATGTCAAAGTCATAATTACTGAAACCAAATGGAAACAAAAAATGGCAATTCATGTGAGGCACCCAAGTCACTCAGGATTTCTTCTCAGAGTATGTGAATAGCTTCCACCGTAACCCAGCAGGAGCAAAAGGTTCTTTCCAAATTATCCTCAGGCAGAGAACGTCTGTGGGGAGCAGAGGGGAGGGCAGCCACAGACCAAAGCTCACGGCCTCGTGCCCGCCTCTGACCCTGCCTGGAGCGGGCTGGGAAGGGGGCTTACTCATCTTTTGTTCTTATTTCATTTTCAAAATACATTCCTGCGGCAGCCAGGACTCTTGAAAGAGTCTGACTGAGAGGCTCTTTGAGAGGCAGGCGGTGGCAGGTGGGTGAGTGTGAAAATGTGATCTATCTGGATCTCACACTATGCAACATGCACAAAGCACCACTGGGATCGCAGCTTCCAAGGGGATAGCTCTCAATTTATGGCCAAAGAACTGTGACTAGCATTTGGCTTTGGGAACTGAATGGACAAGATGCCCAAGAGATTGAAGGTTAAGCCTTCTTTGCAGGGTGTTCCCCTGCTCAACACCACCTCATTCATATTATCTTGGAAAACATGTGGCTGATCCATTCATTTCTATTCATTTTACAATCATATGCACACAATGGTATTTGCATTAAAAAAGTTGGGGGTGGGGGATGGCGTGTCTCCCCTCACTGCCCCCCCACCACCGCTGGTATCTGTAATTGATATCTGGTTCAGCTATCCTGGTATAGGCAAAATGAGTTAAACAAACAAACAAACAAAAGCCAAGCTGTCCTCATCATCTTCCACGGTCAATATGTTTTATCACTGCAAATGAATCAGATTACTAAAATATCCTAAATGTGAGAGATTGAAGTTACAATTTGAATCTTCTTACCAGACCCCACACAACATGAAAACTGCATAGAGCATGCTTCAGACTTGTGGGCTTTCTGTATTACGTAGTTTTAAAAGTAAAGCAACAATTTAAAAAACGTCTATATTTTCTTATCCTTGTGTCTTTATATTTTAAACAACAAACCTCATGCTCCAGAATTTTGTCTTAAGACACAAGATGTCCCTAGATTTCTGTGTGGCAAAACTACTTCCAATATTTTAAACAAAATTTCCCTTAAGACATTTTAATACCCCAATAAACATGTACTCAGTTTTAAATTCAGTTTGGCAAGTTTTTTTTTTGCTTGTTTGTTTTGTTTTTTTGTTTTGTTTTGTTTTGTTTTGTTTTTAATTTAACTAAGTTAAAACTTAAATTTTTTCTTGACATGATTTGGCTGTGTCTCCACCCAAATCTCATCTTGAATTGTAACTCCCACAATTCCCCTGTGTCATGGGAGGAACCCAGTGGGGGTGATTGAATTAGAGAGCCGTCCCTGCACTGCTCTCATGATAGTGAATGAGTCTCAGGAGATCAGATCATTTTAAAAATGGGAGTTTCCCTGCACAAGCTCTTTTTGCCTGCTGTCTTCTACGTAAGGCACGACTTGCTCCTCCTTGCTTTCCGCTATGATCGTGAGACCTCCCCAGCCACGTGGAACTATAAGTCTATTAAACCTCTTTCTTTTGTAAATTGCCTGGTTTTTGGATATGTCTTTATCAGCAGTGTGAAAATGGACTAATACATTCCTCATTCTTACAACGAGATTATTTGGTGAGTATCCCTCTTTCTATTAGATAACTGAGTAAATGATGGATCAAAAATCTGCCCAAGTTCACGGCTGTTAGCAGTGAGCAGAACTGACCAGAAATCTGTCTTTCTCCTTTGTCCTGATGCCATCCCAGGGTTTGAACATTAAAAGGAAAATTAATAACCTGTCTCAAGAATAAATAAGCAAACTCTTCTAGCCTTTTCTAGTTGATATCAAGAAGGTTTAATGTGGGACATTTCCTCACCTGCATACCTGGCCTCTGAAACCAAGAAGAAAAAGAGATAAAATGGCTATAAAAGCTCCTCCTACCCCTCCATCTGCTTTACAACCACCAGCCAGGAATCTGGAGATGTTTCGAAACTACCTCCTCTGCAATGTGATTTGTGGGCATGGAGGCATCATTGATCCCCATCAAGGCTACTGTCATCATTTCTTAACGGTTAACTCACATCAGAATGCTGGAGAGCAGATGACCACAGAAATCGAACTCCCGCAGCCCAGGCTGATGCTGAGTTCCTGAACAATGAGTCATCCAGGAAAAATTAATCATGAAAATGGCTAATTTATAACTGGACACATCCAAGAAGAGGGTGCATGCATGTGAAAGGATTGGGTAATGGTAATTTTTCTCATTAACAATAGAAGCCACCTGAGTGAGTAAACTGCAACAGAAATGAGCTGTTTGGAAGGATCACAGAAGTCGCCATCCTGCATGCTGGAGCACGGGCTGGGGAGCTGCCTCCCCTTGTCCACGGCCACACACATCCTCTGGCACCTCTCTGGCCTGCTTTCCCTCCAGCCATCAGCTGACCGAGTGCCTGGGCCCTGGCCCAAGTGCCTCTCTTTCTTCTTTATTTCTTCTCTTTTTCCTTCCCTACTTTTGTTCACTTTTCTTTTTTCCTTTTCTTTTTTTCTTTCTCTCTTTCTCTTCCTTCCTTCCTTCCTTCCTTCCTTCCTTTTTCTTTCTTTCTTTTCTTTCTTTCTTTCTTTCTTTTTTTTGGATGAAGCTTTTTTTCTCTGTCACTCAGGCTAAGGTGCAGTGGTGTGATCTCTGCTCACTAACCACCACCTCCCAGGCTTAAGCTATCCTCCCACCTCAGTCTCCCAGGTAGCTGGGATGAAAGGCATGTGCCACCAAGCCCGGCTAACTTGTTGCATTTTGGGTGGAGATGGGGTTTTGTCATGTTGTCCAGGCTTGTCTCCAACTCCTGAGCTCAGGTGATCTTCCTGCCTCAGCCTCACAAAGTGCTGGAATTACAGGCCTGAGCCACTGTGCCTGGCTGGTCTTTCTCTTTTCTTCCTGTTTCTCTGCCTTACTCTCTCTCCTTTTGCTTCCCCCTGCTTTTGCGTGGCATTCTTCCTCTGCCTTTCCAACCTCTTTCATTTCTCTCTCACTCCCCTATGCATCTCTCTCTTTGCTGTTTCTCAGATGTCCCCTCTTCTTCTTTCCTGCAACCTCCTTTTCCACCTTCCTTCCCACATGAGCCTCTGTTGGCACTTGAGGCATAAATCCCAGCCCTGGAACATGAAACGTGGAAGGACCTTCAGCACAGAGCTTCTCAAGTTTAATGGGTACATGAGTTACCTAGGGATGTTGTGAAAATGCAGATTCTGCTGCAGTAGGTTGGGCTGGGACGTGGGACTCTGAAGTTCTCACACTCCCAGGTGAGGCTGATGCGGTGGCTTCTGGGAGCCACATGCTGTGAGTTCCAAGGCTTTCCAGGACCTCTGTTTCAAGTGCTCCACTCAGCAGCACAGAAGAGCTGACCCTAAGAAGGCAGAGGCTTCATCTGGGCTCAGACTTCATCAGACACTCTGGGAGCTGGCTGCTGGATGGGAGCTTGGCTCCCTGCACGGCCTGCGTTCGTTACCTGATGGGTAGGACAGCAAGTATTTTGTTCCCTGTTTGCACCTTGATGTGCTTTAGTTTGTGTGTGTGTGTGTGTGTGTGTGTGTGTGTGTGTGTGTGTGTGTTTTGTTTTTGTTTTTGTGACAGGGTCTTGCCCTGCCCCACAGGCTGGAATGCAGTGGTGCAAACACTGCTCACTGTAGCCTCAACCTTCCAGACTCAAGCAATTCTCCCACCTTAGCCTCTGATTTTCTGCAGCTGGATCACAGGTGTGTGCCACCTCACCTGGCTCATATTTTATGTTTTGTAGAGGTTGGGTCTTGCTATATTGCCCAGGCTGGTCTCAAACTCCTGGGCTCTAGCAATTGTCCCTCCTTGTTCTCTCCAAGTGCTGGGATTACAGGTTTGAGTCACCAGCTCTACCATGCTTTAGTTATGTTTATCACTTAGGGTGGAGAAAGCCCTATTTTCCAATTTGAAGCAAGGTTTATCATTAACACCTTGGACTCAGACTGTCCTGTTCTGAGTCTCACATTTTAGCTCTGTCACATAACATCTCTTTGAAATTGGACAGGTCATCCAACCCCTTTGGGTCTCAGTCTTCACATTTTAAAAAGAATTGGTATTTATCTCCCCGGGAGGTTGTGAGAATCAATCTGCAAGTGATGTGCACTAAGTATTGCTCTCCAAGCCAGCACTCCACAAAGTCATGTTCATCGAGGTCCTCTGCATCTCAAAGCCCTAAGCTCCAGATTGGCAGTTCTCATTTCTAACATGGGTGCCTGTCTTGCATGTGAAGGCATATTGAGGGATGAGCTGCCCACCTCTTCCACTTCAGTGGGTAGCACGTGTCCCAGTGTGCATTCAGCCTTCCAGGAGTCATCAACAGATGAGGAACCTGTGGCCTAGAGAACAGAAGTGACTTTCCCGAGTGCATCCTGGGACTTTTCAGTGAGTTGGACTAGAACTTAAGCCCTGAGTGCCCATTCAGGCATCTCCGGGCTCTGACCGACTGACCTTCAACTCCAGTCAATTTCCATTCATATTTTCTTATGATCTCCTTTTCTCAGAACGGAACTAAAGTTTGCAAACTTTCACTGCAAAAATTAATTCACCACCTGTGTTACATACCGCTAGTCCAGCTAAGATGACCTATTAGGTTAGAAGTCCAGAGGTCATTTCACATGGGAATATGAAAAGCTTGGTGCTTTGATATTCTTCATATAAATGGAAATTACCAATCCTTGAGCAGAATCCTATCGGCCTTTGCTATAAATTCTGCTGCTATTTTTTATTTCCAAATGCACTATTTTGCCTTCCTCTTCGCCCCTGTCCTTGCCTATTTAACTTCCTTTCCAGAATGTACCTTGCTGCTTTTAGTCAGGCTTGTACACTACAGGATCACTGCCCGTTTTTAGGGTCTCAGGGAAAGGGGTGGTGGATGTTTGATTTGTGTTCTACTCTGTAAGTCATGGGGATTTTGAGTTTGCAGGCTTCTGGTTCCACTCAACACAGGAGAGCCACTCCGTGTGCTATTTCTCAATTGCCCAGTGAGATTTTTTCCTGAACAGTCTGAAAACCCCAGTGAGGCCAAAAGATGCTGAGAGTGTCAACTCAAAGATTAGGTGAGAGTAGATCTTTATTCTGCAGGGTGTGAATGCCAGCTTCATGGTTTGCTGAATCTGTGACATAGAAAACTCATTTTCCCTTTGAACTCTCACTGTGCTCAAATGGGGATGGTAATCCCTACCTCCTGCGGCACCTGCAAGGGGTGTTTGACTGTGCGTCCCACGTGCCTAGCACAGCACCTGGTGGAGAGAGATGCTTCGCTGATACCTGCGTGCCTTCTCCCAGCCCCATGGCCCCAGTTGTCACTCAGATAATTTCTCTCACCCCATGGCCCCTCTGCTCTCATATCAGCCTGGTAGATTCTTCTGAGTTTGGTGAGACAAGGTTGGACATACACCCTGGACTATAGTCACACCAATGAAACTCATGCCCCAAATCATTTCAGTGGTTTTTCTTTTTCTTTTTCTTTTTTTTTTTTTTTTTTGCTTCATTGTTTCATTTTCATGACATCCACAATAAATCTGAATATGTTTACATTCTGATTTTAGAAAGCAGGAAAGGTAAGATGTTCACTAAAAATTTAATTACAGGCCATGGAGTATGATTAAAACAGATGGTTGTAGAAAATATGTTCTATGTGTGGGTTTTTTCTTTCCTTTTTTTTTTTTTTTTTTTTTTTTTAAGAAAAATCAACAATATGATTTTGCTGGCCTCCTTTCCATGGGTGCCTTATTTCTATTTGGGTTTCTTTTTCTTTCCTCTTCTGCTTTCTTAGTTCCCTTTCTGCCTTTCTTTCTAATTTTCGAAAAGGCTCTGGATTGCTGCCAGTTATTATTATAAGCTGAATGCATTGGCTTTGAGCCAAGATGCCGATAGTTAAGCACAAAGCCAAAATGGATGGTTTCTCTCCTTTTTCCCCTCACGTGCTGCCCCCATTGTCGCTTATGGTGTGGGTTTGCGGGGTGGGGTGGTGGGCAAGCACTCCTGCTGCCCAGACTTTGCAAGTGTGTTCTGATGGCTAGGAGAGCAGATGCTTGTTAAGAACAGAAAAGGCAAGATGATTATAAAAGGTTAGCATGAAGGGTTTTTAGGGTCTTTTTCTAGTTATTAGTTATTTTGGTAATCCAGTTATTATGGTAATCCAGGTCTCACAGAGGCGTAAGGCTGGCCTGTGACACTGGCCTTGCAGATCACTGCTACATGTCTTCGTTAAGTTTCGCTAGTGAGATAAAACCAATAGGGTGGATGGATGGAGAGACAGAGGGATAAATAGATTGATTGATAGATCAATAGATAAATAAATGAATAGGCAGGTGAAAGATAGCTTGATAGATAGAACTATAGATAGATAGGCAGATAGATCAACAGTTGGGTCAATAGACAAATAGGCAGACAGACAGGCAGGTAGAAGATAGATAGATAGATAGATAGTTAGACAGAGACATAGATAGACAGATGAGAGGGGATTTATTAGAGGAATTGGCTCATGTAATTATGGAGGCTGAAAATTTCCAAGACAGGCCGTCTGCAAGCTGGAGAAATAGAGAAGCCAGTAGCGTGGCTCAGTTCAAGCCTGAAGGCCTCAGAGCCAGGGAAGCTAATGATGGAACTCTCAGTGGGAGGCCAAAGGTCAGAGAAACTAAGAGGTCAGTGGTACAGAGGGGTCCATTATACTAAGGGGCTGATGATACAGTGATACAGGTTCCTGAGTCCAGAGGCCTGAAAACTTAGGATGTCTCAGCTCCAGGAGAAGGAGAATTCACAATTTCTCTGTTTTTTTTTTTTTTGTTTTCTCCTGTCCCTCAGCAGATTGAATGGTGCCCACTTACACTGAGGGCAGATCTTCCTCACTCAGCCCACTGATTCGAATGCCAATTTCTTCTAGAAATATCCTCACAGCCATACCCCAACCTCATGCTTTATCAGCTATCTCAGTACTTCTTAATCTAGGCAAGTTGACACCTAAAATTAACCATCACAGTGTGGAAGTGCACAGTTATTTCAACATGCCACTTGAAAAGGAACAAATTTCAGGAAAAAGGAGACTAAAATTTCAAAAAATGAAAAATAAAAAAAGGTCAATCCTTTGGATTCACTGGAATGTTTCCGGCCTCACGTCTGAGGAAAGGGGGCTTCAAAATGAAAACTTTGAGAGGCAGTGTGTGAGTTTCACGTTGCTGCACCAACAAATTACTACAAACTTGGAGGCATGGAAAAACACCAATTTATGACCTTATCGTTCTGGGGTCTGAAGTCCTGAAATCAAGATGTCACTGCTGTGTTCCTCCTGGAGACTTAGGGGGAAATATGTTCCCTGTCTGTTCCAGCTTTGGGAAGTCACCACGCACCTTGACTTCCGGCTGCTACCAGCAATGGCATCACTGCAATCGCTTCCACCTGCAAGTCTTTTTCTTATCCTCACCTTCCATCATCACATCTCCTGTTTTTCTCTTACCCTCCTGCCTCCCTCATATAGGAGCCATTGTTATCAAGTCCCCTTGGCTAATCCTGAATCATCTTCCCATCTCAATGTTCTTAATCATATCAGCAACGTCTCTCTTCCTATGTAAGGTAATGTATCCACAGGTTCTGAGAATTAGGACAGAGATGACCTTGAGGAGGGGCCATTCTTCTTCCCAAATCAGAGTTTGCTGATTCTTACTCGCTGGCCCGATGGTGAGCCATGTGACACCCAGAAATATGAGATTCAAGATAGCCATAGCTCTGGAAAAGTCCCATTATCTCTTCTAATTTAGCTGAAGAACGTGACTTTGTATGTATAGGGTTTGGTTCTCCAACCCTATGTCCTATCATTGAGGTCTATGTCTTAGCTCTGCCAATGAAAAGCTCAAGGCACAGCATGCCAGGACTTGAGGGATGCCAACGTTACCTGTCCTTTTCTAGGTACAGAAAGATGCATAAGTTGTTGGATGCCTTTTGTCTCAGCCTCTCTGGTTTTCTGCAAACCTCACCCGTCTATTACTCACTTTATCCCCACTTCCCTCTCCAATCTCAGCACCCCCTTCTCCAGTGCACTGGAGAATAAGTAGACACAGTCCCATACAAATGTTGGAAGTGATTTTGCAGAAAATAAAAAGTCTAGGAACTGTTTCCAAACCACACCTGGGCATCTTGAAATTTTCTCTTATCCATAATATAAACACTGGGACAGAAGAAAAGAACAGTTGAAGGAGGGAGTCTTCAAACTCCACTTCCCACATTCTTCTCCCCTCCTCATTTAAGCTGTTGTGTGAACAATTTCAACAGAGATGAAATCTTTAAACCCAGTTGTTTTTAGCAGATGGTTTCATAGAATTTCAAAATGCAATGGCATGAAAATCATGCAGACAAATTCATAACATCATCTATGGAGAACATGCATATTTCAAACCTGTTCAAAACACATGCAGAAGCCCAACCATCCTGGATTTTTAAGCAACACTTTTCCCTCCTTTCTTTTTCTCTTTCTTTCTTTCTTTCTTTCTTTCTTTCTTTCTTTCTTTCTTTCTTTCTTTCTTTCTTTCTTTCTTTCTCTCTTTTCGTTCTTTCTTTCTTTCTTTCTTTCTGAGATGGAGTCTTGCTCTGTAGTCAGGCTGGAGTGCAGTGGCGCAATCTCGGCTCACTGCAACCTCTGCCTCCTGGATTCAAGCGATTCTTCTGCCTTAGCCTCCTGAGTAGCTGGGACCACAAGCATGTGCCACCACACCCGGCTAATTTTTGTCATGTTAGTAGAGACAGGGTTTCACCAGGTTGGCCAGGATGGTCTCTATCTTTTGACCTCGTGATCCACCTGCCTTGGCCTCCCAAAGTGCTGGGATTACAGGTGTGAGCCACTGCACCCGGCCTTAAGCAACACTTTTCCTAAAGTGAGCAAATCAATATATTAGCAATTAAAAAATGATTAAATCAAAGTTTTTTTAAGAAAAGAAACATTAGGCTTGGTGGAAGACAGGAGAGAGTTATTTAGATCTTGGCTACTAAGGACTAGAGTACATACAGAAGAATGTTTGTTTCATATATAAATTCGACATTGTGCCATTGCAATAACCTTTGCTCGATGCAGATATTAAAACTTCATGGTTTGAACATGTTTTTGTACAACTGAATAAATAAAAGAATATTATTTATAACACTCCCCAGAGGAAAGGCTTAATATCTCTTCATTATTGAGGATGTAAGGATGTATGACTCCAATTATTTTTTCAGGTCTCCAAATGAACAAGATTGCTGGTCTTTCTGAGATTCACGAATGTAAGAATATGACACTCTGTAACATTCTGTGAGAATCATAGGTGACTTGTGAAAGGAGAAGAATTTTTTTTCTGAATACTTGCTTTTGTGGTAAGGGACATTTGGGATCATTTTGTAGCATCCTCATATTTGCCATTTTTGTTCACTGTTAGTGTCTTCAAAGTGAGCGAAAGAGAATATGAGGCTTTCTTTAAAGACAACAAAGGCAACGGGAAATTAATGGCTTTGCCTGGTACTGTGGCCAACCTTGGGAGGCAGAAACTACAAAGGCTGGGCAGGGGAGGCTCACTTCAGAAAGGGAAGAACAACAGGAAAGTGATGCTGGCCTGGGGCTGATAATTGGCACTTAGTAGCAAGGTACTTAACAAGTACCTTACGCATTTCATGTGCCCATCCTGTGACATAAAATGCTTCCTGGACTGTGTTTTCCTTGTATACTAGCACATCCCTCATGAACTATGAGTACTTTTTGGGCTGCAAATATTGTTCCTTCCAATATGGCAGAAGCAAGTTAAGTCCCAGAGAGCTGAAGAATAAATGGAAGACAAGGATTTCTTCCCCATTAGATTGCATAGTGTCTAACCTAAAACAAGTGATAGATAGATATTGACAGACATCCCTTTGGATGTTTAGACATTACTTCCCTGTATAGTTTCCAGGGTACATTTCCTGCATAGCTTCAAGGGTGCATTGCTAAGCCTGCAGGTTGAGGAAGTAGGGCTTGTTCCGAGTACTAAATGACATGTAGGACATTTTCAATATGATGCACCAAACTGACCATTTGGACTTTAATTAAACTCACAGTTCCCCAACTCTTAAAAAGAGAAATTTCGGCTATGACTAAAACTAAAAAATTTGTCAATTGCTCACGATTGGTGTAAATACATTCGATTTTATCAACTATAAAAGTGTATACTTTATTCTCGAGATGTATAATCTATACTCACTCAGATACTTTCAATCCTTACATGGCGTTATATATTCAAACTTATTTTTGTTTACAAGAAGTTTCAGAAGAATACATATCAGACTCCTGTTGGGTTTGAAACTGCCTCTACCAAAACTCAGAGAGCTGTTTGTCCTTTATGTACACATATAATCTCTTTTATGAACCTCTAATCTTAAAATTTATTAACTGAAACAGGGGGTCCTCTCTGCTATTCTTAATAATACCCTTTTCTGCAGCTTCCTCTGATGTCATTTTCTTACCTAATAAAAGTATATATTTCATCAACCTTTTTTTTTTTTTCTTTTTTTTCTTCTGTACCTAAAAGCCTCCTTCTATTCACAATGGAGGAAGACTGGCAAGGAATCCTGAACTTGAAGTAAAAATATCCACTTTCTAAATACAACTTGGATTCTTCCTTTCTGTGACATCTGAGGCTCATTCCTTCCTCTCTCTGAGCTTGGCTTTTCCCTTTGCCTAAAGAGGGAGGTCAGATTAGTTTATACCCAGGATCCGATTCTATCATGTACCCATGATCTTTCCACCTGGGAGAGCTCTGCAGAAAGCTTGCGTATTTCACAAGGTTCCTAGCCAAACTTTTCAACAGTGAAATCACATTTTTGGTGAAAAAACAAACCATCTTTTCTAGTTATCAAGAACGTATCTCAGAGGCATTCCAAGTTCCTTCTTTGCCATCCAATTGGATGGCAATTGTTGGGAGAGAAGGCAGAACTTTCAGTGGAGGAATTCAGAATATCTCGATTCGCTTGTTCCTCTGTACAGCTCCGACCAAGTTATGTGGCCCTTGAGGTTCAATTTCTCTCTTCTCAAACTGGAGAAATACTGATTTTCTTGGCCGATTTCAGAGTAACTTTGGGGAGATCTTAAAAAGGATGATGTAATTAAAAAGAGTTTGCCACACACAGGTGCGTAGCGGTAGCTGTCTCTGATCTGTATCTCTACAATATGTCCAATGGGGAGATCTTAAAAAGGATGACGTAATTAAAAAGAGTTTGCCACACACAGGTGCGTAGCGGTAGCTGTCTCTGATCTGTATCTCTACAATACGTCCAATACGAGACCATCAGCAGGGTTGTTAGCACGCAAATTTGATTATGCCATTCCTGGTTCCCTACCACCTACAGGATGTACTGCTGACTTCTTCATCAGCTCAAGCCTCATCTCCCACCATCTCCCCTCACCCAATGAGAAGCCCATTTTCCGCCCACAGAGCCATCTGTAGTCCTGTCTGTCATCCACTTGTGCACTTCAGAGACTTCGGTAGACTTTTCTTTCTGCCTGGAATATCTTTTCCCACTTTTTCCATCTGGTTAAATTCTTGTTTCTTAAGTAGCATAGTTTGTAAAAATATCTACCCAACTTTCTTATTTAAACAACAACAAAGTATTTCGAATACAATTAAAGTCTCCTGGTCCCCTTCATTGATACCATTCCCCTCCCTCCCCAGTACACTCAACTCAACTTGGCAATAATCAGTCCCTTGAGTGGTTTTTGTAAATGCCTAAATATGCGTGTTGCCATCATACTGTTGACTATGTTTTAAAATGTGTATCATATATATGTATATGTATATGTATATGTATATGTATATGTGTATGTGTATGTGTATGTGTATGTGTATGTATGTGTGTTATCATACCCTGTACATTTTGATCTTTTTGCTAAAATTTTGACATGCAAAAGGTTTGAAAACCAACCGATTTTTTTTTTTCCATAATGTATTTGGCAACAAAGTTTAACTTAGCCTGAACTCATTAGGTGGCAAAACATGACCTGAATTGATGTGAGGCTATTCTTGGCTGTGATTTATTCTACTTAGGTGATTCTCCTTATTTTTTTTTTCCAGAGGAAATATTAGTATGTTTGGTTTTGTAGTGCTGGCCCAGCTTCTGAGGGGGTGTTACCAAAATATAAATATATGCCTCTCTGAAGTATTTTTAAAACATTGAATTCTGAAACACATCTGGCCACTAAAGGTTTTGGAAAAGGAATTTGGACTGAGATGTTTTTGAAATCAACCCATGTTGACTCAGAAAACCCCAGTGCATTTATTTTAACAGCTTTAACAGCTTGATAATATTACATTGTGTGACATAGCTCAATTTACCTATTCAGTCCCTGGTTGATGGACAGTTAGGGTATTTCCAATGTTTCACAATTTTAAACAGTGCTGCAGTATGATTCTGGTACATGAATAGTGCTGCAGTGAATAGGAATTTCCTGAAAGTAGAAGTGCTGATGCATGGGGTATATGCTTTTCTCATTTTATTAGCTATTGCCAAATTGCTTTCCAAAATGGGAGTATCCACATAGATACGAACTGCTAGGGCGTAACAGATTCCTTTGCTCCACATTTTGGCAAACACTTGGGATCAGTGGTCTAGGAAATAGTCAACATGTGTATATTCTCTATCCATGTTCTAAACGCACATTTCATCTCCAGTTTGGGAGATACAGGATTCTGTGTCTCTTATTTCACACTCAGGAATTATGTTGTTCAAATATTCTAGATCTTTATTATTTTGTTTCTGACAGATCCGTATATTAATATCTCCCACTATAATGGTAAATTCTTCAGCTGTTTTTTAAAAAAATTCTGTAATTTCTTTGATATAATTTGAAGATACATAATTGCATATATAGAAGTTCTAAATAGCAATAACTCCTTTATGTTTTTTAGTTCCCTGTAATAATTTAGGGCTTCAATTTTTTTTCCTCAAAATTTTAAAATAGCTACACTAGCTTTTTTTTAAGGCTAGTTTCTGCCTGGTATATATTTTCTCAAGTGTTTACTTCCAAATATAATGAGTAATTATGTCTCTCTCTTCTTCTCATTCAGACACTTCTGTGGCAAGCTAAGACCATTTATATTTATTATGACTACTGACATATTTATATTGATACATAATTTCTTATTTTATGTGTTCTACTTAGAATGTTTTTCATTTCCCCTTTCTGTCTTTCTATTGGATTGATAGAGTATTTTTATTTCTTTTTTTTCCCCCGATGAGGTATAACAGAATAATTCTGTTATCATACTTTAATGGTTGTCTTTAAAATGTTATCTTTCATATTTGATTTGACATAGTCAAAAAATCAATAATATCTTTTTTTCCTGGAACAAGGAAAGGACCCTCACTTCAAGCATTATTGTTCAAATTGTTGGTACCACATTGTTTCTGGATGTGTGTATGTGTTTCTTTCTTTCTGACATATGATTTTTAGTTACTTTTTTCAGCAAGATTCTGTTTCTGGTAAGTTCTTAGTCATCTTAAAATGCCCTTATTACACCTTCACCCTTGAACAACAATTTTAGAATTCTTCGTGAAATTCTTATTTTGTCCAGCAATCTGGAGATATGATTACCTCTTTTTCTAGCCTGAAGACTCAATAAATGTTGGCTGTTGTGTGGATGATTATACAAGTCGTATAAATGTCTGTTCTCTAATTCTCTAATGCTTTTCATCTGTTGAATTTGCTATTTAAACCTTTGAGTCTTTAATTTTTCAGTTATGTTTTTTCCTTTTAAACTTTACATTGAGTTCTTTGTCACATTTTTCAAGTTTTTTCTTAGAGTATCCAATTATCTTAGTTTTTGAATCTTTAGCTTTTATCATTTAAATATTTATTTTTTGGTGTTTATTAGATTTATTTATTTTTTTACTTAACCTCCTTGATCTTTCATATGTCCTATGACAAAAAGTCACTCCCAATTATACGAAAAATAGTTACTTGTTTGACCTCATATTACACATACACAACACTCTCAGAATAACGTGACTGACACTATCACTAACAATGTAATCACCAGAAGTTTATAATTTTACTTATAGCCATATTTAACTTTTTCTTTATTTTAAAGTTGTTATTTGTATTATAACTATATATGTGAAACAGCATCCAGACAATGCTATAATTCTTGCTTTCCACATTCATTTATATTTTTAAAAACTTAAATGGATAAAAACATTGAATTAGATATACCCAAATGGTTCTCATTTGTGTTGTTCCTTCATTTTTACAGCTCCAAGTTTCCCTCATACATTTCTTCACTCTGAACAAGTTTGATGAATTCTTTAAAAGCATATTTCAAGGTGACTAATCCCCTTATTTTATCTTTACATGAGAATGTTTCTATTTTGCCTTTATTCCTGATGAGTATATTTGTTATACATAGAATTTTACATGAATAGTTCCTTTCTTTTAGTGGTTAAAAAAAATGTTATTCTATTGTCCTCTGGTTTCCATAATTTCTGATGAGAAATCTATAGTCGTTTAAATTATTTTTTCTTTATATACAATTATTGGTTTCCTTGGGATACTGTGAAGATTTTTAAAAAGTTATCTTCAGTTTTCATCAGTTTTAATGTCATATTTTTGAAACTTTTTGTAGTTTATCATTTTTGGATTTTACTGAATTTTCTGAATCTGTAAATGCATGTCTCACAAAATTTGGGAAGATTTTGCCAACTGTTTCTTCTAACATTTATTCATATCTATTTTCTCTTCTGAAATTCTAATGGCATGGATTTAGACCTTTTAAAACTTTTCCAGGGGTCCCTAAGTCTCTGCTCATTTTTAAAATCATTTTTCTCTTTGTTCAGTTCGTATAATTTATATTCATCTATATTCAAGTATTTTACTCTTTTCTATTTCATCTCCCTTCTGCTTCTGAGTCCATTCAATGATTTTTTTATGTTCTATATTACATTTAATTCTAAAATGTTCATTTTTAAAAAAGCATTTCTAGTTATCTGATGGAAATGTTTATCTTTACATTGATTTCCAGAGTGTTCACCTTGACTCCATGGATAATTGTTACAATAGCTACTTTAAAAGCTTTTGCTGGTAATTCTACCATGTGGTTCTCATTCATCTTGGGATTGGCACCAGATGATTTTCTTAGCCCTTAGCATTGGTTAGCTTTTCCCATTTTGTGTATGTATTTAGGTTCATGCAAAAGTAATTGGAGTTTTTGCCATTACTTCTGATGGCTAAAGCCACAATTACATGTGTATTTGTGTGTGAGGGGGGTGGGGTTACATACATACCAAGTAATTTTGAATTGTATCCTGAACATTTTGAATATTATTTTGTGAGATTCCGGATCCTGCTAAAGTCCTTTGGAAAATGTTGATTTTTGTTTTGTTCTAACAGGCATTCAATCTAGTTAGGCTTAGAGTGTGAGTTCCACCTTACTGTCTGTGATTGGTGGCCCTATTATCAGTTTAGTTTTCCAAGCCTTTGCTGTCCTGTTCAGATCTGCCTGCACATGTATATACCATGGAGGGGATAGACTGGGATTTAGGCTATGGTTTATTTCACAGTCCAGTTCCTAAAGCCTTAGCTATACTTTGCTGGCTCTGCTCCACCCAGGCACAGCCTGGGGGGAGATCTTAGACTTACACAAGTTCACGCATGGCAAGTGGGGAAGAGCCTTCTTCAAACTCTCCTCTCTAGATTTTCCTTGACAATAGTTCCCACAGACCACTTTTCCAGTCTCTCTGAATGGAAAGATAAGGCTCTTTCTGTATTTTATTCCTCCAGATTGTTGGGGAATTCCACGAGACTGGGACTACCTTTAGGGCAAAGTGATGAGAGAAAAGAAACAGAGAAAAAAAATCAGGACTGTTTTTCTCAGCCTTCTTAACAGAGAAGAGGGTCTTTCCTTAGGGCTTCAGGTGCCTGTAATGCTTCAAAGTCTCAGAACAGTTCTGCCACCAGAGCTGTCCTCACAACGTGGCTGGGGATAAAAAGAGAAAACAAAAGTTTTAAAGGGACGGGAAATTTTACCTCACACTCTGACATGTGGGGTTTTACCTTCCCTTTCCTTTGGCTAGAAATAGAGATTTCTTTCTATTCCTGCTATACTTTTTTTTTTTTTTTTTCAAAGTATTGCTCTGTCACCGAGGCTGAAGTGTAGTGGTGTGATCTTAGCTCACTGCAACCTCCTGCAATACTTGTGCTTCAGCCTCCCAAGTAGCTAGGATTACAGGCATGCATCACCATACCCGACTAATTTTTGTTTTGTTTTGTTTTGTTTTTACTAGAGATGGGGTTTTGTCATGTTGGCCAGGCTGGTCTTGAATTCCTGACCTCAGGTGGCCAGCCCCCGCCCCCCGAGCCTTGGCCTCCCAAAATGCAGGGATTACAGAAGTGAGCCACTGCAACTGGCCCCACTATACTGTTTGTCATTTGACCTATCTTGAGCCAAAGCTGAGAGACAAAAAAGAAAACAAAGCAAAACAGAACACTGCAAATACCATGCCTGAAGTGGAAAACGATTCAGGTTCGTATTTCAGTTTCCAGTGTCCCTCTTCCTGAGCTTTCAGAATCTTAGGGTAGTTTCCTTCTATATTCTGCTCAGTGACCTTAGCCATAATCAGACTGCGGTTTACTTACTCTGTCTTTTGAATACTGGAATTATTTTTAAATTTACATTTCATGTTTAGGAATTGCTTCTAAAAGTTTGATTTCATTTTGATTTGAAGTATGTAACTATGTATACGATTCTCAAGTATACCTCCCAGGTAAAAACTACAAAACAGGGTTGTTATGGGCTGAGACATGTCCCACCCCAAATTCATATGTTGAATTCCTAAACCCAAGTACTTCACAATGTGACTGTATTTGGAGACAAGGCTTTAAAGCCTATCAAACTAAAATAATAAATTAAAATAAGGTCACTAAAGTGGATCCTAATCCAATCTAATCAGTGTCCTTATAGGAACAATACATTTGTGCATACAGAGAGACACTAGGAGTGTGCACGCACAGAGGAAAGACCATGAGAAGAGGCAACAAGATGGTAGCCGTCTGTAAGCCAAGAAGAAAAGCCTTAGGAGAAACCAGACCTGCTGATGCCTTGATCTTGGACTTCTGCCTTCTAGAACTGTGAAAGAAGTAGATGCTTATTGTTTAAAGACCCCTAGTTGTGGTACTTCATCACGGCAATCATGGCAGCTCTAGAAGACTAATACAAGAAGACTAAACCTGTATTAGTCTGTTCTCATGCTGCTAATAAAAACATACCTGAGACTGGGTAATTTATAAAGGGAAGAGGTTTAATGGAGTTCCACATGCGCAGAGGCCTCACAGTGGAAGGCAAAGGAGAAGCAAAGGCGTGTCTTACATGGTGGCAAGACAGCTTGTGCAGGGGAACTCCCATTTATAAAACCATCAGATCTCATGAGATTTATTCACTACCATGAGAACAGTATGGGGGAAACCTTTCCCAGGATTCAATTGTCTCCACCTGATCCCACTCTTGACACATGGGGATTATTATAATTCAAGTTCAGATTTGGGTGGGGATACAGCCAAACTGTGCATCCTTCCTATGTGCCGTAATCATCTACAACATTTCTGTATTCTTTAAACGTAACAACTCCTCAGGTAGGTATTTTTGTATCTATTTCTATGAGTTAAGAAACTGCTACAGCTGGTGAGCAGGAAAGCTGGTGCTATCGACTGAGCATTCGTGTCTCCCCGAAATTCACATATTGAGATTCTAACTCCCAAGGTAGTGGTATTAGGAGATAGGAGCCTTTGGCAGACGATTAGGTCATTAGGGCCGAGCCCTGGTGAATGGGATTAGTGACCTTATAAAAGAGAACCTAGAGAATTCCCTGGGCCCTTCTACCATGTGAGGACACAGAGAGAAGGAGCCATCTCTGAACCAGGAATTGAGCCCTCATCAGACTCTGAATTGGCCGACTCCTTGATCTTGGTCTTCTCAGCTTCCAGAATTGTGAGAAATAAATGTCTGCTGTTTATAAATTACCCATTCTACGGTCTTCTATTACAGCAGACAGAACAGACTAAGCCAGCTGTCCTCCAACACGTGGCTACCCAGCCCAAATGCTTCTTGATGCATTGCACTGCTAAGTTAAGCTGGGGTGCAAATACGGAGAAGAAGGTACATGCACAACCATGAGATTCTCTAGGTTGTCATTAAACTGCAGCTCCAAAGCTGAAGAGTAATGAGGAAAATGTCATTTTAATTCACCATTTTTTTTTAAATTAAACTACTATTCATGCAGTCAGGGCAGTGCAGATCCCATCCTGAAAAATTTTGACAAACTACAAGTACCATTCAGAAACATGAAGGGCTCTCAGTGGGACCTTGTTATTCCGAACATGAACACAAAGCCATTTCACACAATACAATACAACTTGATTTTGTATAGCACCCCATTCCAGTAGGGCCCCCAGTGGAAATTCACACACCCTGTTTTTAATCACACTGGAGTGATTTAATTTCAAACATACAACTACTTTTTTCTAATGCAACCTGCATTCGAAGAAAGATTTCTTCTTGACAACTTCAGTGAGAGGATGACAAGGTCTTTATTCTGACTGTGACTCAATAGGCCACATGTTGCCTCTGATGAGGGTGTATGAATACCACCTAGGGAGGGTGGTATGGGACTTTTCATTTGCCCCACGGTAGGAAGTACTTATGGGCTAAAATTATAGTATTGAGTAACAACAAAAACTACCAAAATGGCTTAATATTTTTTTCCCTTTGCTTGAGAATAAAAATTCTGTTTACTCCCCTTTATAGAAAGATGGCTTGGTCAAGTAGAGCCAACAGCAAGGTGCAATTCTTGGGTTTTGCACCAGGAAAAACTTTGCCAAGCTCTGTGACCGTGGACAAGTCCTTTCTTCTACCTGGTATTCTGTTTCGCTACTCAGGAGAAGCAAGGAGTCCACTTTTGAAGCAAATATTCTCTGTCCTGTTCGTTAACACAGATTCCTTCTAAGCTTCTTTTTCTTCAGTTCACTGATACACAGCCTAAGGGATTTGGGAAATTATCAGAGAGAAGCTCCTGTTTGAATAGTCCTTTATGAGTTAAACATAACTTGGGGAGTGGGATAAGGAGGGAGCAGGCTGTGCAAACATATGGATTAACACCTAGCCTTGAAATGGATACCAGAAATCAAGAAGAGAGCTTCTTTACCCTGATAGCCTGGCTTTGTTTCTAGTTGACCAACAAAGACTCAGTAAATAATGATGAGGCAGCCTCTTAGCAGGCAGGTGTTCCTGTTAATGCAGACCATGAATCATACAGCTAGGACGCAGCAGAGATAGCATTTCACCTTAGTTGGCTTGGCTCTAGCATAAGCTTAGCCACAATGCTGCTACTTCTTGCAAGCGAAGGCAGACTCTTTCTCCTTCCAGCTCTATTTTCTTCACTGTCCCAGCACCACTGATTCTGTGCCATAGGACAGGAGAAGAAGCAGATCTCTTCCTAATACACCTTAACACAGTCATGGCAATGGTCCTCGGAGTTGGGTGAATTGTGTTCAGTTCGGTCTACCTAATTCAAAGAACAGGAACGACTATTTCTATGTATCACACGGGAAATCTAGGACTTCTGTCTGATGGTCTAGTTGGGTTTCTACTTCCCTACATCCCTGATTCTCTGCATTTCTGAATTCTATTCCTGTGAAGTGGGACACAAGGTGACATATCTGAGGACCATGTTTCCCTAAGTGAGGTTGCTTGTCTGCTGCCTTAAGTCACAGATAAGAGGCAGGTGAAGACTCCAGGTTGTTAGGAGCCATTGTCCTGTGACGCCCCCTTACCTAGTTCCCAGGCAGTGCTGAGCCTGGCCTAGATTTTGACGCTTGGATTAAGCAACCCTTTATGTCCCTATGGCTATACAGGTTGGCTCTTGCTTTAACAGGCTCATATTTAGCACTTTCTATGACCTTCAGTACAATCTCCATTCTGATTCATTTAGCTCCTGGCTGCTTGGAGCCTAATACCAACATTCTAAGCCAGACAGAGCTTCTCAGAAGCCAACCCTGGCCACTGACCCGCTTTGCTCAGCCTTTGATTCTGGACATAGAGTTACCTTAGAAAATATCTCTGTTCTACCTTCCTATTGAACTTCTAAGAACTGACCCTAAGTCTTTCATGGAGAAAACTAAGAAGATGGAGCTAATAAGTTCCTCTTTGAAACCTGTGTGGGTTTTCCCCAATATCAATAACCACTTCTCCAATTATTTAACAACTGGGCACTCAGCAATTCCAAGCAATCTCAGCACTAACTACCTGGAATTTGCACAGCCTACACAGGCAAAGGGCTCAATCCCATTAGGATGCCCCCACTTCAGATGCCAGTGCAAGTGGGGTCCCCAGATGACTCACACTTCTGCTCAACCAACTACAAAGTCACGGATTCCCAAGACCCCCCTCTTCAGGTTTGATAACTTGGTAGAATGACTTGCAGCACTTAGGACAGCACTCTAATGATTAACACCGATTCCTGCTAAGCTCCTATTGAGGCTTGGTCTTTGACTACTTACGAGAATTCATTAATCCACAGCCTAAGTGATTTGAAAACTACTCGAGGAAAAGCTCCTGTTGGAAGAGTCCTTATTATGAATGATAGAATGCAGAAAGAGCCAGACGGAAGAGAAGCACAGGGCAAGGTATCCTGGAGGTGAGTGTGTACACAGACTTTCCTGCTCTCACCTGCTGCCCTATCCTCAGGAATGTGGTCACTGATTGGAAGCTCCTGGAACCTCGTCCTTTAGGGGTTTTAGGAAGGTTACAATATGGAAGCATGTTTGATTCAATCATTGGCCATTTGTGATTAAATTCAATCTCCAGCTTCTCTCCTTGGGAAGGCAGAAGGTGGGGCTTACAGTTCTTACCCTCTCATTGGAAAGAGGCGACCTTGGTCTTTTGGCCACCCACCCCTAACCTGAAACTATTTAGGGCTTTTTCCACCACCAGGAGTCATCTCATTAGCCTTCAAAAGACAGTTTTTTCACTCGGGAGGTTACAAGTGTTATAAAAGCTCAGGACCAGGAACTAGGGAGGAAGACCACATTTGTAAAATTATTATTATATACCATAGGAACCTAATAAAAATTTGAGCTCACAGTGGAAGTCAACCTAGCCAAGACTCCAAAGAGAGATCTATGTCATTGGGCAGAGGGGAAATGCTTCTTCAGTTTTCAGGATCCTGGAGCTGTAGGAGCTGATGAGGAGCTCAGCTGAAGGCCAAGCATGGGACAAAGTGTCCACAACTTTGAGATTTTTATTTTCAACTTTTCAATAGTGTGACAGTGATATGCGTTCAGTAAGAACCATACCTAGAGTATCCATACATACAACCATTCTGCTTTTTTCCTTCAGTACAGTATTCGATAAACTACATAAACTATTCAATACTGTATTATAAAAACAGGCTTTGTGCTGGATGACTTGCCCAACTGTAGGCTAATGTAAGTATTCTGAGCATGTTTAAGGTAGTAGGTTATATTATGATGTTTAGTATGTTTACAATATTTTGATGGGTTTTGTCTCTATAAGTTGAAGATAGAGATGCTGCATTTCCCATCACCAGGATGCCCTGAGCACCTGCTGTATGTTAGCTGATCATCAAAGCTGTGAGACGACAACTGGATCAAGGCCACACACCCATGTTCTGGTACAAGAGGCATGTCCTACTCATGCTGACCCTTCAGGAACCCCAGGAGACTCCACCCAGCAGCAGAGTGAGATGTCTCTGAAGGAAAGAGTGGGGCGAGAAGAGCAAAATCAGTAGGAAAAAAATCAGCAGCTGCAGGAGAAAGTCCTCACTCCACCACAGGGGGCTAGTGGGAAGAAATGGGGCAAGTGACCCCACTCTGTGGAACTTGAAAGCCCAAGACATAAATTTCCATTCCCTGCACTGGAGAACCCAAGCCTCGGGATGTCCACTTGAGCTTACCACTGCCACCACCCCCTTCCGCCACCACATGCCCAGAGGAAAATCGCCATCATTTAGAGCCACAATGGAAGAAAGGGTCAGGCACTGTTTCCACCATCGCCCCTGGCCTCCCACTCTCCTTGCTCTCACTTTATTGTAACCACACTGACTGTTCTCGCATTACTGTAACCACAATTGGCCTCTGGAATCTTCCTCCAACCAACCAAGCACATTCCTGATTCAGGACATTTGGCCCAGAGATTCCCTTTGCCCTGAACACTCTGCCTTCCAATATTCAAAAAAGCAAAGTCATTTGCTTCCCCACTGCACAGAGATCTTGATGAGTCCACAGTGGAGTTCCCTGCCTGCCTTGTGTCAAGTAACCCCTCTGGTCACACAAAATATCACCTCTACTCTCTTTTCCTGGAATGTGTTTTTCTACTTACAACTTGGTTTATATATATTTGTCCACTTCCCCATCATTTCAGCGTAGCTGCTACATCAAAAGATCTTTAATTATTTTACTCATGACCTACTTTTGGAACAGTATCTAGTACTGGTGAAGTGCTTAATTATTTGATGAATGTTGGTTGATTGAATGAATGTAGGTAGATATTGTGCCCTATCCTGTGTGACCCAGGAACTCTGGACAAAGATGATTGGACTCAAGGGGGAATAGTGGCTTGTTCCTTCCAGACAAATTATAGGGTGACTGGTGTCCTAAGAGTTTGGCCTACCTGGAATCGTGTACCCATCAACGTTTTAGGTTTGGATTAGAATTGGAGAGGCTGGCATAGAGGAAACTGGTACCCATCAATGTTTTAGGTTTGGATTAGAACTGGAGAGGCTGGCATGGGGAAAACTGGTACCCATCAACGTTTTAGGTTTGGATTAGAACTGGAGAGGCTGGCATAGGGAAAACTGGTACCCATAAACATTTTAGGTTTGGATTAGAATTGGAGAGGCTGGCATAGGGAAAACTGCTACCCATCAACGTTTTAGGTTTGGATTAGAATTGGAGAGGCTGGCATAGGGGAAACTGGTACCCATAAACATTTTAGGTTTGGATTAGAATTGGAGAGGCTGGCATAGGGAAAACTGCTACCCATCAACGTTTTAGGTTTGGATTAGAATTGGAGAGGCTGGCATAGGGGAAACTGGTACCCATAAACATTTTAGGTTTGGATTAGAATTGGAGAGGCTGGCATAGGGGAAACTGGTATTCATCAACTTTTTAGGTTTGGATTAGAATTGGAGAGGTTGGCATAGAGGAAACTGGTACCCATCAACATTTTAGGTTTGGATGAGAATTGGAGAGGCTGACATAGGGGCAACTAGGACCACTTTTTAGGTTTGAATTAGAATGGGAGAGGCTGGCATAGAGGCAACTGTTAGCCATCAACTTTTTGGGTTTGGGTTAGAATTGGAGAGGCTGAAAGGGAGGCAACTGGTACAGGGCAGACTTGCAGAAAGACAATTGCTAGAACTCATAGAGTTTCCATGTACAAGTTTCTTCTGCTGAGGCATAGAGAGAATGCTTAGGTTTGGGGGAAGGCCCAGCTATACTGTGATTCCTCTTTTTTCCACTGTTTTTGAAACCCTCTAAAGCATGGACAAGGGGCTGAGAATGTCGGTTTTCTTTTTTGCACATGTGTATTCTTATACTAAACCCCCCTTGCCTTCAGAGACTCGAGAGGTTCTCTTGTTTCTTGGAAACAGCAATTTTAAGAGCATCATCACGGTTTCTGTGAGTTTTCAGACCTGGTAACATCAAGATATGTTGGGATTGCAGAGAGAAGTCGAAGGAATCAATAAAAAAGCAAAGCAAAAGAGAGGAAAGAAAATTGATGAACATCTTTTGAGGACTTCACAAACACTGTTAATTGTTTGGGCATTACTTATCATATTTGATTTTTGTATTGCTGTTTTTAGGATATTTTTAAATAGAAAAGAAAAACCCTACAAATTCTCTGAAAGAATAAAGAAATTTGTCTCCCATAACGGGAAGTCCAGGTCTACAGTGTCTGTACAGCAGGATCAGTGATAAAGCTCCACTTCCTTTCTATTCTTTTGCCTCCTTTTGAGGACAGCTTCATGCTCAGAGTGGCTATCTCTGTCCTTGCATGATGGATTCTAGAAGCTCCCAGGTAGCATGTTTCCAGAGGGTAGGCATGAGAAGCCTACTCCCCCATTCACAGCCAACTGGCACGTGGACCCAAGCTCTGACAGGTGCAAGCCTGGGTTTCTGAACCCCTCACCCTTCAGAGGACGGGATGACCATTATTAGTTGGACCATTCAAAGTCTCATTCTTCCATCTGAGGGTGTTGTCCACTCCCCTGACTCCTAAGAGCTAAATGGGGGAGAATTGGCCTTGTGAAAATGGAAGACAGATTTTTCTAGGAAGAAGCAAGGGAGGAATGGGTGTCTCATTACCATTTCACAGATAAGAAAACTGATACTCATTGGGATGAGATAGTCTGCTCACACAATCCAAATTAGCCACTGAACTAAGTTAGCAGGCACCAAGTCTATTCCAAAGCCTATATTTATTGCATAAGAAGTAAAGGAAGGAGGTGGTGGAAGCAAGAGAGGAAATGGAAGAAAAAAGGGTAAAAAAAGAAAAGAAGGGAAAATAAGAAGGACGTTACAAGCTTCTTCCCCAGCCAGCCTAATACAAGAGGGCCAAGTTAAGAACCGACTGTTACCATGTGCTTTTCCGGTTCATTACTTCCTGGCATCAGCAAGGTCTCATTTGTGAGAAGAAAACAATGACTTTAAAAGACTGGTAGGGATTCTTGGACATCAACAGAGTCTTTCCCAAACATAATTTTATTAAATCTGAAGAAAAGCGAATCTGCTTCTTGCACAGACAATCTTTGCTTCCAGATATATTAACTTACTAATGAACAGAGAACAAGTGTCCTGTGGTTGGCTGAACACCAGATATTAGAGGAAGAAAGTAGCTGAAGCCATTCAACAAAAAGTTAAATGTAATAGAGTTTCCATACCTGACTTTTAAAGAAGCTTCCAGATTTGTGATTTTATTCTGAAGTTGGACCCCTTAGTACCTGAGAATAGTAATATTTTAAGAGAGAGGAAAGCTTTCCTCCTCCCTGTGGGACAAGATTGCCTATTGCTTTAGGCTGTGATGTCATTATTAGCTGAGTATCATAGGCCAGGATTAAGTATAGGCAAGGAATAGGAGTGAAGGAACCTTTTGGGATATAGTGCCAGGCCTTAGGGGAAGTGTTTCAAAGGATGTGAGCGCATGGGAATTTCCAGGTGAGCTTAATCAGGTAGGTGAATTGGATTTGCAAGGGCCTGAACAGCATAACTTACTCAAAGCTCAAAGTCAAGCCTTGAGGTGATTTGGCTGTTTTGGGAAGAGTCGCCATGTGTGATTAGGACTACAGGCTCCTGTGTTCTCCAGGTAGAGGTCTGAAAGGAGACAGGTAGATGTCTGGAGCCCCGGATAATCAGGACAAGATTCTGAAAAGTCCCATGAAAAAACTGTTCTCCCATCAGGATGTCTATATCCAAAGTCAGTCACTACCCGGAATATTTCAGACCTACTGCCCTAACTCCCACTATGTCAGTGCTTTCTGTGATTGACAACCAATTTCCTACCAAACTCACCTGAACTTGAGTCTCAACGATGTTTGATAGGCTACCTCATGGGCTTCAGTTTCTTCTGCTCTAAAACTGAGATCACAAACCTGACTCATAGGATGATTTGAGCAGAGCAGTTCGAGTGTTCTTGATCCCTCCAAAACTCATGTGAATCTTAATTCCCAAAGCAACCATACTGGAATACAGAACTCAGTGGGAAGTCTGTAGGTCAGGAGGGCTTTCGTCCTAATGGTGGGTTAATGTGGTTACAAAAATACTTCTGGTAATTTGCTCTCTTCTGTTCTTCTGCCATGGAAGGAACAGCATTTCTTCCCTCTGGAGGACGTAGCATTCAAAGATGTGAAAACCAGGACCTTGTCAGACACCAGACCTGAACAGACACTGGATTTCCTATGCTCTAGAACTGTGAGAAGAAAATTTACTTTTTTAAATCAATTACCTAACCTCAGAAACTTTGTCATAGCAGCATAAATGATTAAGACAAGTAGACTAACAGAACGAATACAAGCAAGATATAAAATATTAGCTGGTTGCATGGCACATGGAAAATAGTAACACTGAATAACTACACAACTAATAATGAAGGTAATTTGTAATAACTACAAAACCTATATAAATAAACGTGCCTAAAATTTTTCCTAACCAAGATTATCAGTTTACCCTAGGTTCCCAAAGCATGGTGAAATGGAATCGTAAGGCTAAACCTGAGTCTGTGATCTCCAGAGTTCCACCTGATGATTGGCCAAGGTTAGCGGGATGACTGCATCACAGTCGTTGGATACCAACATTGAAAAATTGGTAAGCAGCTCTGCTTAGAAGAAACAGTGGGCTCGGCAATTGCAGAATCTCCATCCTTGGTAATCCACGTGAGTTGTCCTGGAATTGTCTTGAAGATCCCTGGTGCATAAATTGCTCTGCTTGCCTACTTTTGTTGCCTAGAGAGTTAGACTCACTCAAAGTAAAAAGTGGGATTAGAACAGAGTCATGATCCTTTGCAGTTAAGGTTATCCCTTCCCAAGATAATTGCCGTCTTTTTTCTTTTTCTTTTTGCTTAAATTAATTAAGTGTTTTCTCCTAGGAAGGAAAGACCATCCATAATTCATTTTAATTACCTCACACTTGTACTAACAATTTCAGCATTGGTGTGTATGGCAGACATTAAAGGACACAGAGAAGCTTGGTGGAAGCCAGTCTTTGAGGTCTAAGGAACTGAGTTGTGTTTGAGTTGCTCACCACTGGGGAGAAGCAATATGGAGTTAAAGTCCCACCAGATTAGAGGGATTTCATAAAGCATTTGACTTCTTATTGAAAACACAGAAGTTTTATGTCATAAGAGCCAGAACTAAGTGAAAAACCAAAGTAAACTGGTCCTAGAAAGGCAAAAATCCAAGCTGCTACAGGATCAGGTGATCTAGTAATTTCATTGTCAGAAGAAAACAAACAAAAACGTCAATGTTATTTTGAAGATGATAAAATCCAGAGTGTTCACATAAATTCGTAATATCAAGTATACAATAAAAATTTACTAAACATGCCAAGAAGTAGAAAAATGTGGCTTGTAATCAAGAGAAAATATAGTTAAAAGAAGCAGACTGTCAACTGACTCAGGTGTTAGAATTTGTAGAAAATAACTTCAGTAAAGCTATTATAAACTTTTCAAATAAATTAAAGAAAAAAGTGAATAAGCAAATATTGATCACTCTCAGGAGAGAGATTAAAAACTACTAAAGAGAACCTAATGAAAATTTTACAACTGAGAAAAATACAATGTATAAGCTAAATAGTACAATAATGCACTTAAAAGACTGAATACAGCAGGACACAGGATCAGTGACTAGATCAATACAAATTATTTAATGCAAAGCCCAGAGAAGAAAGAAAATATTAAAATAATCTGAACCACAGTGATGTATTGCACAGTTTGAAACAGTCTAGCATATAATTAAAGTTTTAGAAGGAGAGAAAAGAGAAGATGGGGTGGAAAAATAAATGAAAACATAATGGTCAGAAATGTTCAAATTTGAAGAAAAATATTCATTTACAGGCTCAAGAAGCCCAGGAAATCACAAGCAGATAAAATTATGTACCCATCATAGTCAAACTAATGCAAACAATAAATAAAGAAAAAAATCATTAAAATAGTCAGAGTAAAATATATGCTCTATATAGAGGAATAAATAAAATAATTATGATGGACTTTTTATTAAATATGATGAGGGTTAAGAGTCAATGAAATGACATCTTTTAAATGCTGAAAAAATGTTTCAATTCAGAATTCTATGAGCAATAATATTCTTCAAAAGTAAATATATAATTTATATTTTTTATATTTTTTAAAATGTGAGTAAATTTATCATCAAAAATCTCACATAAGAAAAAGTGCTCAAGGAAGTTCTTCAGAAAGAAGAAAAATAGTATCAGGTGAAAATTCAGATTTAAATAAAGGATGAGTTCCAGAAGCAGTAGTATATATACATAAAGTCAGATATATGTGTATATATATATATATATATATATATATATATATATATATAAAACTTTTTAAATTTTTAATACTTTTTAATAAATAACCAAATGGCTAATGCTTTATTTAAATCTGTGTTATACATATATTTAGTGATATCTGTAACACAGATAGAATAAAATATATAATAACAACAGCATAAAATGTGTAAAAAGGAATTGAAAGCATGTCACTGTAAGAGTCTCTTACTTTATATTTGAATTGATATAATATTTAAAATAAAATGAAATAAGTTAAGTACAATAATTAAAATAATAAAACAGCAAAATAAAGAGTTAGAGCCAGAAGCTTTAACTTAAGAAAACATGGACTCATAACAAACACTTAATTCAAAAGAAAGAAAGCAAAGGGGAAATAAAGAGAAAGAACACTTGAGACAAATAGAAAGTAAATACTAAGACAGAACATTTAAATCTAACCATACTGAGAATTACATTACATGTAAATGGTCTAAATATGCCAAATATAAGGTAGACATTCTCATAGTGAACAAATAAGCTAGAACCAACTATGTTATCTACAATGATAACCTTTCAAATATGAAAACACAAACAGATTAAGAATAAAAAGAGGAAAACAAATGAAAATAAAAAGTTAAAAATATGAGAGATACAGATAAAACAGTGCTTAGAGGAAAATTTATACAGTCAAATTCTCATATTAGAAAAAGGAGTGTTGGCCAGGCGCGGTGGCTCAAGCCTGTAATCCCAGCACTTTGGGAGGCCGAGACGGGTGGATCACAAGGTCAAGAGATCGAGACCATCCTGGTCAACATGGTGAAACCCCGTCTCTACTAAAAATACAAAACATTAGCTGGGCATGGTGGTGTGTGCCTGTAATCCCAGCTACTCAGGAGGCTGAGGCAGGAGAATCGCCTGAACCCAGGAGGCGGAGGTTGCGTGAGCCGAGATCGCGCCATTGCACTCCAGCCTGGGTAACAAGAGCGAAACTCCATCTCAAAAAAAAAAAAAAAAAAAAAAAGAAAAAGAAAAAGGAGTGTTATAAAATCAATTGTCTAAACTTCTACTGTAAGAAATTAGAATGAGAAGAGAAACTAAACACAAAGTAGGAAGTAAAAATTAATAATAAAGGGGGAAATCACTTCAGTAGAAATAGAAAACATTAGTAAAATTCAATGTAACTAAAAGCTTGTGCTTTACAACAATCTGTAGCCAGACTAATAGAGAAAGGAAGAGAGAGATAGAATAGATTACCAATATTAGGAATAAAAGAGGGTATCATCTTAAAAAAATCTGTAGTCCTACGGATATCAAGACTATAGTACAGTAAGAAAATATAATAAATAACTTTATTACAGTAAATTTGACAACTTAGAAGAAAGGCATAAATATTTTGCAAGACACAAACTACTAAAGCGTTTCTTACAAAAGAAGGAATAGATGATTTAGGTATCCCTGCATTTATTACATAAATGGAATTAGGATTTTCAAAATTTTATACTCAGAAAATTCCACATCCATATTGTTTCATTGGTAAATTTTACCAATAACCAATTAACAGTTAACAAGTCTATGCATACTTTCTCAACACATATGGTCTCAGAAAATAGAAGAGAAGAAAATAGTTCCAAATTTATTTTATCAGATCAAAAACCACACAAAAACATTACCAGTAAAACATCAATAACTTTTGTAAACATAGATCCACAATTAGTTTCACTTTGACATTTTTCTGGGATCATTTTTGTAAATCAATCAAATTCAGCAGTATATTAATAATAAAATGTAACATAAGCAAGTAGGATTTATTTTAAGAATGTAAAGTCGGTTTAACATTTGAAAGTCAATTAGTAAAATATTCCATATTAACAGTAAAAACATGGTGTTTTATTTGATCATTGTAATATATGCATAAAAATAATTAACTAAACATGATTTAAAAAAAAATTGTAATCCAAAATTGTAAAAAAAAATTGGCAATACAGCAAGATGTCCACTTTCAGTACTCCTTTTTACATTACACTGTTGATCTTTGCAAATGCTAGGCCAGAAACTTTAAAAAGTGGCATTAAGATTGGCACAAAAGAAGTAAAATTATCTTTATCCATGGATGACTTGATTATTCATATATATAATCCTAGAAACTCTTAAACCAAAACCCAAAGTGAAAATCCTTAAATAGCATGTAAGTTTAGCAAGGTTGCAGAATACAAGACTAGAATATAAAATAAATAAATAAGAATAAATAATTTCTACATACCAGAAGCAAATAATAGGCAATGATAATTGAAAGTCACTATTTATAATAGTTAAAAATTGCAAAATGCTGAATATATATTTTTCAATGATACACTAATTTTAAGGGAGAGCCCCTTAAAATTAGCAAACATTGCTAAAAGATGTCTTTATAGATCTAAACAAAGGGAAACATTTACTCTGTTCACAAATGGAAAAATCCATGTACCTGGCAATTCCCTGTAGGGGTAGATCTTAGGTAGAATACAATGCCAATCAAAAGTCTAGAAGGATTTATTTTAAAAATTGACAAGCTGATTCTAAAATGTATAATAAAATGTAAAATATCATTAAAGAAAAATATAAAATTGGAAAACTTACACTATTTGAAGTGTTCCTAAACTTTAGTGTTGTAAATCGTGTAGTATTGGAGTGAGAATAGAAAAACTCAATAGAACTGAATAGAAGATTCAGAAACAGACTCACAAACATATGATCTATTAATTTTTGGCCATGTTACCATGCAATATCATGGAAAAAGGAAAGTCTTTTCAACAGTTGACCCTGGAACAACTATTATACGCACACACACAAACACACACACATAATTAAACTTTACCTCATACCACACACACAAAATATTTTGAGATGTACTGCAGGTAAATGTAAGGTAAAACTCCCAAGATTCTAGAAGAAAACAAAAAGAACAACTGTGTGACCCTGTGTCTTAGAAAACAAAAAGCACTAAACAAAAAAGAATAAAATCAACAAATTTGACTTCATTAAATTATTTTCAAGACATCAAAAAACACCAGTAAGAAAATAAAAAGGCAAACCACAGACTAAGGGAGCACAAGTATTTTCTATATATATATATATCTGACAAAAAAGTTATTCAGAATATATGTAAGGAATTTCCACACATCAAAATGAGATTGCAGCCCAATAAAAATGGGCAAGAGACAAACTTTAAATGTGTTCAAGTATATTAGTAATCAGGAAGCATGTATTAAAAACTAGAAGGACAGGCCAGGTGAGGTGAAGGTCAGGAGTTCAAGACCAACCTGACCAAGATAATGAAACCATGTCTCTACTAAAAATACAAAATTAGCCACGTGCAGAGGCACATGGCTATAATCTCAGCTACTCAGGAGGCTGAGGCAGGAGAATTGCTTGAACCCAGGTGGAAGTTGTGGTGAACAGAGATTGTACAATTGCCCTTCAGCCTGGGCAACAAGAGAAAAACTCTGTCTAAAAATAAAAAAAAAAAATAATAATAATAAAAAACAAAAAAAACACACAAAAACTAGAATGACAAAAATTTCAAATACTGGTGAGGATGTGTTGCAACTGGGCCTCATACATCTTGTGGATAATGTAAAATGGTACAACCTTTTGGGAAAATTCACTGAAAATTAAAGATTCAGCTCTCCTTTGACCCCGCCCCCCCCCGACTGTTTCTTTGGATTTATGGGAGAGAAATGACAACTTATCTCCACAGAAAGATGTGTATCAGAATTTTCAAAGCAGTTTTATTGATTCTAGTCAAAAACAACAAACAAAAATGACCCAAATGTTTATCGTCAGGAAAACACATCTCAGAATATTACACAAATGTGAAAAATAACAAGCTAATAAACACCCACATGGATGAATATCAGAAACATTAATGTTCATTCAAAGAAGATAAAAAAGAGTGAACATTCTATCATTTCCTTCCTTTAAGGTAAATAGATTCAACTAAACTACCTGTGTAGAAATAAAAGCAGTGTTTACCTGTGTGTAGGCTGGGATTGACTACAAGTGATTGTAAGAAAATGTTCTGTGATGATAAAAATATGATATATGTTTCCTGGTGTATCAGTTATGTTTTTCTGTGAAACAAAGCACCACAGGAATAAGAGACATTCATGTAATTCAACCACTTGTGCAGGGCTTGGTTCAGTGGTTCTTTGGTGTCCTGTGAGCTGTCTTCAGCCAGGAACATGGCAAAGGTTGGCATTGCCAAGAAGTCTCCTCACACCTGTCTGCCAGTGTTGCTGGTCATTGTCACCGACACTCCTGTATGTGGGCTCTCTTCCTCCTGTTGTTTGTATCGGTTTTTTACAGGATGCCGGTGCAGAAGCAGGCTTCCTAAGGGCTAAGTCTGGAACGATCAGAGCCTTAATTCTGCCACATAGATTGGGAAATAGACTTCACCTCTTGATGGGAAGAGCATCAGCCACATGTGGGAGAGGAGAGTCTATTGGCAGTTCTTTGGAGACCATTTAGCACAGTTGAGTCTCGTTTACATAAATGCACATATTTGTCAAAACTCATTCAATTATGCTTCTTAAGATCTGCATGTCTCATTCTGTAAATTAAAGCAAATGTGCAGTGGAGTTGGCTGTGACTATTTAGAGCTCCCATCTTAACTCTTCTTAGTTGAACAGTTGAAATAAAAGTAAGGGCGGGAAAAGGTCCTGATAAGTAACTCTGATAAAGTTCACTCATTTTCCGCAAATGTATTTGGTTAAGTGCTCTTTCCGGATTTAGTTAAAAGGATAAAAGACAAACTCAAAACCAAAGGGAAAATTAAAACTGCTCGTTAAGTTGTTTGTAAAACTCTGTTCTCCAAAAATTACGATGTGTAATGCAGGCACTTGAACAAACTTGTCAAAGTTTGGTGTAATGTAGTTTTTTTTGTTTGTTTGTTTATTTACTTGTTTGTTTTTTACCTTATGCCAGAGAGAGGAGGTTCTTTGTGGTTTGTATCTCTTTTCTCCCTGGTTCCCTTCTTTTCCAGATATATGGAAAAAGCAGCGAAGTCCAGGGTGGGAGGCAGAGGCTTTGGGGATAGACTGTTTGCATCCCTGTTACTCATTTTTTCCAACTTTAAAATAACAATAATGCCACTAAACTGCTAGGGTTGTTGTAAGAAATAAGAGATCATTGTGGCCAGGTGTGGTAGCTCACACCTGCAATACCAGCACTGTGGGAGGTCGAGGTGGGAGGAACACAAAGTCAGGAGTTTGAGACCAGCCTGGCCAACAAGGTAAAAACCCATCTCTACTAAAAATATGGCATTATCCAGGCGGGGTGGCACTTGCCTGTAGTCCCAGCTACTAGGGAGGCTGAGGTAGGAAAATCACTGAAACCTGGGAGGCAGAGGTTGCAGTGAGCTGAGATCATGCCAGTGCACTCCAGCCTGGGCAACAAGAGTGAAACTCCATCTCAAAAAAAAAAAAAAAAAAAAAAATCATTGTACCATGCTTAGCATGTTGTGTGGCATAATACAAGGTAAAATATTGAAAAGTAGCAGAAATTCCATAACTCAGTAGCTATGGTCCTCTCTGAAACTGAACTCTTAGCAGCCCTCCCTCCACTCAGGACCCTACCATCTTTCTCTTTTTTTCTCTCTCTCCCCTCCACCTTCTCTGTCTCTTTAGGGCTCAGACAATTTTAACTAAAATCTAAATATCTGGATACTAGTGATCATAGGATTATGGGTAGAAATGCACATCTGCCTAAGAAAACACTCTGTAATTATTATTAGACTTTTTAATTATGTGAAAGAGTGGCTTTCTTGTCACAAGAGATATTAGATAACTTTCAAGTTTTGCTCCTTAATACTGCAAGAAGGAAGTGTGCTGGAATCCTAGTTCTGATAGGAACTATCCATGTATCTTCAGTGGGGTCATCCTTGCTAGCCTTAGTTTCCTCATCTATAAAATGGGGATAATAATCACATTAAATCACAACAGTCAGGAACAGTGGTGATATGTATCAAGTGCCTGGCCCGCCGTAAATGCTGCATGAAGTTTCCATCGCTAAACTTACTGTTACAAAACCTCGTTATAAGTTATCATCTCTGTTACAAAACTTCATTATATGTCAAGCCCTGTGCTGGAATTTACAGTCCACTAGGAATACCCACATAGCAAGACATAATTACAATCCAGAGCGGAAAAAAAGGTTATGTGAAATATGAAAACAATTCTACAAGTACATCAAGAGAAAGCTAACTGCCTAGGTAATTATGAAGTAAAACAGAAAATTAAAAATAAACAAAGCTCAACTGCATTTGATTATTAAATTTGAAAGATTACAGTGGTGTTTGGTAAGCATTCTGAAATGTTTATGCTTGGTATGGTTGGGGAAATACAGACTTGTAATGCAGGTGATAATAAAAAGCAAATAGGCTTTGAAGTGAAAGAGAATATAGTCTGAGTATTAAATGCAATTTTATCTATGTGATCTTGGATAGTTACTGTGCATGCTCTGTGCCTCAGTTACCAGATCTGTTAGATAGAACTAATACAGCCCCTTCACAACATCAGTTGTGCGGGTGATGTGGGATAAAACATACAGGATCATATAGCAGTACCTGACACAGCTGGGTAAGCGCCGGATTCCTCCAATTGCAAGGTGACATGGTCTGTTTAGCAGTTATGATGCCGTTAGCTCCAATAATAGAAATATCTATCTAAGAGTGGCTTGAAAATCAGAATATTCTCATTATCTCACAAAATGAGAACCTCAAAGCTAAGTAAATAGAGTTGATTGACAGGGTTGTTCAGTGATGTCAGCAAGCACCCAGACATCTTCCGTGGTTCTGCTGGGAAGATCCTCAGCTGACTGGCGTCATCTTTCATCTGCCCCTCAAGATGGCTATTGCACCTCCAGATGCCGTGGCCTAATAAAAAGACATTCAGGAAGAAGGGAGTTTCCTCCTGTGGATCTTCTATTTGGTTTCCTACGATGCAGTGACTTCCAGATATTTTGGTCTCAGGACCGTTTTTCACGAAAAAATTACTGAGGAACCCCAAAAGCATTATTTATATGGATTATACATAGTGACATTTACAGTAATAGAAATCAAAACATAATTTTCAAATACTAATTTTTTAAATTAATAATCCCATTTTACGGCAATAAAGGTAACATTTTAAGAAAAAAACATTTTCTAAACCAAAAAATTATAGTTTTTTTAATTTAAAAATACAGTGAGAAGTTGCATTGCGTTTCATTTTTGCAAATCTTTTTAATGTCTGGATCAGTCACAGCTGGGTTCCAATCTCATCTTCTACACGCAGGCTGTTGGGATAGACTGTTTTGAGTGAAGTATATGATGAAAATCTGGCCTTACGCAGATATGGAGGTAGGAAAAGAAGGAGTATTTTAGTGGCCTTTTAAGATAATTCTAGAAATTTTTATTTTCTACTGAACGAAACTCAACAAGTAGTAGTTTCTTACACATTAGTTGCCATGCAGAATCTGAAACTATGTTGATGAAATTTTTGTCTCATTTTGTGTTGACTTTCTTGTACTTTGAATAGATACATTCCTCATGTACAACCTTATAACAACATGCATTGATTAGTTGAAAAATATTGCTCAATTGAGTTACTGTGGAACTTTCAAATGTCAACACATTTCATTATACAGTATCAAAAAGCAAATCACCAACTATCTCATCAAATCTATAATTATTGAGAAGCTGGCAACTTCATGGTAGAAGGTACAGGTCTTCAAAAAGTTGTATATTTTACTTATAATTTCAAATTTTGTTACTAGTAACAAATACTGTCAAGTCTTTGTCTCTGCAGTGGAAGATTCACTTTGCTCATTTTCACAAAAGTGTTTGCCACATAATCACGTTTAATTACTGCAGTTTGTCAGTTTCTCATTTAATTAGAAATGGCAGCTCTATGGACAGAGCGGGGAGTTCACCTTCTAACTCAGTCACACATGTGCCATCCCAAGCATAAGGCATGCAGAAACACTGAACATGTAGCTCCTATCTTGTAGCACACACTATTACAAAGAAATGTAATACAATTAATATTTTTACTGCTTCATCAAGGACATGCTTCAGCAAAACTGGTTCTCTCTTCCTTTTTTTTCCCCTCCTTCTTTTTTTTTGGCTGCAAGTGTGTGGTAGTCAATACAGTAGCTTCTCGGACAGCATGGTGACACTACCTTACCACCTTGCTTCACGTGAAAGAGCCATATGAAGCTTTCTTTTCACCCTGCATCCCTGCAAATGCCAACACAGTGACAAAGAGAAATAATGTATCATCATTATTTTGAAAATAATTTTGCCATCCTTGAATCCAGGAATAGAGTGAAGCTTTGAGATCTGCTGCTGAATTGAACAGGTAAAAAATTTAAAAATAAATAAATAAATAAATAATAAAAGCTTTAGTTAAGCAAACCTCTTCACAGAAGAAAGAAAATTTTATAGTCACGCGTTGATTGAATAAATCTCATTAAAACATATTCTCCCTGGATTAAAATATATATATATATATATATATATATATATATATATATATATATTATTTTTTAGCATAGAAATTTAGCCTACAAAAAAAATGAGAAAATTTAGTTGATAATTTTTCCATCTGGAAATAAATCCAGTTAATATTTTAGCAAACATTTTCTTTTCTTTCCATGCATTTATACTATTTTGCAATCTGCCTTTTTTTTTTTTTTTTTTTTTTTTTTACTTAACAATGTCTCATGAACATTGTTTCATATGCTTAAATATTTATGGACAACATCACTTTAAGTTATTCAGTTCCCCTTCTGACAGGACATCACATTCTGCCTGCAATGCAGTGGTGCCTGGTTGCTTTTTGAGAACCAATGGTGTGGTGCTTTAGGAATTCTTCCTTGTGATGATCCTGCTTATTGATGAAGATGCCACCCTGACAAAGGCTAACCGGTAGCCTCTGACAACTGCTGGTTACTCACAGACATCTCACATACAAGCTCCCTGTTCTCATCTTTTCCCTTCAAGTATTGCACATTTTTCTTTTCTTACAATTTCTATCACCAGCCCTAGGTGCTCTTACACCAGCCTGGCTGGGCAAAGCATCCTCCCGAGCTTTCTTCCACGAACTTCTTCCAACTGATACTCATCCTTTTCATATTGGCACAAACCATATTATTTGAATGATGTTTTTTCCTCCTCATCCTTTAAATCTTGAATTTGCCATGTCTCCCTTTAGCTCCTATGGCAAACCTGAGTGCCTCATCCTACACTTAGGCGGGTTCTGCAGTTGTTTCAACCTTTATTCTTGCTTATCTCTTCCTGGACTCCTGATTCCACTCCAGCCTGACTGAAACATAACACACGGCAGCAGACTGTGTTTTCCAAGAGTGGCCACAACAACATTTCCAGTTCTACGTGTTCTTCCACAACCTTCATATTTCCCCATCAAGAAGAAGCATCGATCGTCCCTCCTCTTGCAAGTGAGTGGGCTTTAGTGGCTGCCTTGATGAAGAGAATGTGGCAGGAATGCCACTGTACGGTTTCTGAGGCTGAGTTGGGAAAGGACACGTAGTGTTCCCCATCTCTCTCTGTTGGCAATACATCTGTGAAGCCCTGTACCAATATCTAAGAAGTCTGACTGCTCTGCAGCTACCAGGCTGGAGAAACACCTAGAAGTAGAAAGAGAATGAAATGCTCACAGAATCCCACCCAGTGCAGCCTCCAGCTGGCTAAGTCTTTCCAGCTCTGACCTGTAATTATGCAAACGCTTAAGGATTCCAGTCCTGGGTCTGAAGCTTCCCTGCTGACAGTGAGTGGAGCCATCTCTGCTGAGCCCTGCACTAACTGAAGATTCATGAGAAACATAAATGACTTGGCTGTTTAAACCATTCAATTTGGATATGGGTTTCAATGTAGCAAATGAAAACAAGGACACACATCTTGCCATTTGCCATTATTATACAACAGATAAGATTTTCCTTCTTTTTAATAATCAAGACTCAACCAAGCTTTAATACTCAGGCCTGACTCTGCATTTCTTAAGTAGCTATATACCCAGTTTATTTTCTGTTTCTTCTCTTTTTATTTCTTTTTAAAGTTATTGTTTAATATTTGACTCATACAAAATAATAGATTTAATATATGCATGTGAAGAAGCATAATAATGAAATGAACATTCATGAAGTAAATCATTACCAGTGCCATAATTTATATGTCACTATTGCCCTATTCTCACACCGCCAATAAAGACATACCTGAGACTGGGTAATTTATACAGAAAAGAGGTTAATGGACTCACAGTTTCACGTGGCTGGGGAGACTTCACAATCATGGCAGAAGGTGAAGGAGGAGCAAAGTCACACATTACATGGTGTGTGTGGGGAAATTGTCCTTGTATGAAACCATCATATCTTATGAGACCTATTGACTATCATGAGAACATCACAGGAAAAACCTACTCCCATGATTTTGTTACCTCCCGCCGGCTCCCTCCCATGACATGTGGGAGTTATGAGAGTTACAGTTCAAGATGAGGTTTGGGTGGAGTCACAGCCAAACCATATCAACACCCCTCTCAGAGAATTTCTGGCTTATTCTCTTTTTAAATATTTCATATGTATGTGTATTCCTAAACAATGTATTGGGTTTTTAGATATTATTATTTGGGGTTTGATAAAAATAGCATCATTCTCTCTGTAAGAATGTATACCTATCACTAATCAATCCACTTTATACTTTAAAATATACCCATGTTGACTTATGGCAGTGATTCATTTTTGCTTGTGTGTAGTAATCCAGTGACTGAATATACCTCAATGTCGTTTATGTATTCTCCAGTTCATGGGTACATGAATTGGGTCCATTTTTTTTTCCTACAGTAAACAGACCTATGTAAACATTCTTGTGCATGTGTCCTGGGCACATACATCTGAGAATAGAATGTGTCATATTTGAAATTAGAAATGTTCAGTTTTACAAGAATATGTAAAATTACTTTCCAAAGGGAAGGTACCAACTTTCACTTTCAACGACAAGATAAAATGGAGTCATCAACACTTGGCATTTGTTGGGGATCTTAGTTTTTATATATCTAGTGATTGCAAGTGGTCTTAGTCTATACTTAACTGGTTACTAATTATATACGTATATTTGTACTGATTATATATATGTATATACATGTATTTGTCTTTTGTGCCTTCTTTCTGTGAAGGGAACTGTTCAAGTCTTTTGCCTATAATTCTGTTGAATTTTATGCTTTTCTTATTAATTTGGATTAAGTGCTTACATATCAATATTTTGGGTATGAGCCTTTTATTTGCTTTGTGTGTCACAACTCTTCTTCCAGTTTGTGAATTGTCTTTTCATAATCTATATGGTGTGCTGACTTAGGATGATAGAAGTTTTGATTTTAATATAATCACGTTTTATGTCAATATGTCTTTCTTAAGGGAGATTGGGGGAATGCTTATGTAAGAAAATTGTTACCTTTTCAGATACCATAAAAATTTTCAATATATCTAGATGTCAATTTTTTTTATGTTTTCTCTTACATTTTGATCTTTAATGCATTAAAGTGATCTTTAGTTTAGTAATTATGTCTCAACTAAGCTTTAATACTCAGGCCATGCTCTGATTCCTAAGCAGTTATATACCCAGTTTATTTTCTGTTCCTTCTCTTCTTATTCTTTTAAAAAGTTATTTATTATTTGAGTCAGACAAAATCATATACTTAATATATGCATGTTATGAAGCATAGTAGTAAAATGAATATTCATAAAGCAAATCATGACCAGTGCCATAATGCATATATCAGTATGACCCTATTTACAACTGATCCCACAAAAATACAGCCTATCCTGATACTATTTACACAAATTAGAAAATCTAGAGGAAATGGATAAATTCATGGAAACAAAATCTCCCAAGATTGAACCAGGAAGAAAGTGAAAACTTGAACAGACCAATAATTAATTCTAAAATTGAATCGGTAATAAGAACAAAAACAACAACAACAAAACTATCAACCAAAAAGGACCCTGGACCAGATATGGATTCATGGATTCACAGCTGAATTTTACCAGTTTTACAAAGAAGAACTGACACCGATGCTACTGAAACAAAAAACTTGAGGAAGAGAGGCTTCTTCCTAACTCATTCTGCAAAGTCAGCATCAGCCTGAACCAAAATCTGACAGAGATAAGATGAATAAAAATAACTTCAGGCCAATATCCCTGATGAACATAGACAAGAATTATTAACCAAATACTAGCCGACAGAACCAAGCAGCACAACAAAAAGTCAGTATGCCACAGTCAAGTAGACTGTATTCTGGGATGCAAGGCTGGCTAAATATATACAAATCAATAAAGGTGATTTACCACATAAAAATAAATAAAATCAAAAACCACATGAGCATCTCAATAGATGTAAGGAAAGCTTTCAATACAATCCAACCCAACATCCCTTCATGATAAAAATTCCCAACAGACTAGGCATCGCAGAAACACACCTTAAAATAATAAGAGCCCTCTACAACACATTCACAGACAACATCATACTGAGTAGGCAAAAACAGGGTCATACATTTTTTATTTTCCAATTTGACAACCTTTGTCTTTTAACTATCCTATTTAAATTAGTTACAATTAATATTTTTTAGAGACAAGTTTGCCATTTTATTGTTTATTATTTGTTACCTCTTTTATTCTCTTATATTCTTTGGATATTTTCTTTTAGATTATTTAAATAATTTGTCTCCATCTATTGAGGTTTCGACTATATCTCTTTTGTAGTTTTTTAATGGTTTTCATTTAAAGAACATTCTTTAGCATTTTTTTAAATGACAGTCAGCTGGTGACAAATTCTCTCTTAGTTTTCTTTCATTTGAGTATGTTTTTATTTCACTTTTATTCCTGAAAAATAATTTCACTGGCTATAGAGATCTGGGTAGGCAGATTCCCTCCCCCCACCCCGCCCCCAGCACTTTAAAAATGTTGTCCACTTCCTTCTGGCCTTCAATGTTTTAGATGAGACGTCTCCAATTATTTATATAATTGTTCTCCCTAAAGATACATGTAACTTTTCTCTGGTTGCTTTCAGATTTTTTTCCTTAAGTTTTCAGCAGATTTATTATGATGTGTCTGAGAATAAATGTATTCGAATTGGTCCTATTTGGAATTCATTTACAAATGCCTTGATGCAAAAGCCTCTGAGTTCCAAAGTAAGTGAGCAGCACCTTCCAATCTCAATCCAGATCTGACCTCTGTGAAAAAAAAAGGGGGGAGAAAGAAGGAGGATTGGTTAGAAATCCCCTTGGACTGTTCTAAGTTCCAAGAAATGTTTGTCCAAGGCAATGGTTGTTCTTGAACCAAGGTCATCAATTGCTAGAGTTCTACATCTTGCAGCTATGGGCCTGAATTAGTACCTTCACCATGTCCCTGAAAAGGACATGAACTTTTCATGCTTGGTTACGGGCTGGGAGCAGCTCCTAAGTATAGCAATGGCACAAATACGTTACCGAATCCAGAGGAACAGCAACTGGAATTGTTGATTATTTATGCTCCTTGCAGCGGGAGATCTGAGCGCTACAGTTTCCTGGCTGCCATATTGGATTTACTTTGTAAAATATCATGCTGACAGCTGTGTGGAGAGTAGCACACAGGAACCAGGGAAGGAGAAGGGATATTAATTAAGCTATAGCAATAGTAAAATTACAGACTCAGTGAAAGAGTACTAATGAGCGATAGTGTCAAAGTTGAGAGAAGAGCTCAAATTTGAAATATATTTTTAAGAGAGGGCCAACAGAATTTTCTAGAGGCACAGCTTTTGTATACGGGTTACTGGATAAAGAAAATGTGGCACATATACACCATGGAATACTATGCAACCATAAAAAGGATAAGTTCATGTCCTTTTCAGGGACATGGTGAAGCTGGAAACCATCATTCTCAGCAAACTGACACAAGAACAGAAAACCAAACACCACATGTTCTCACTCATAAGTGGGTGTTGAACAATAAGAACACATGGACACAGGGAGGGCAACAACTCACACTGGGACCTGTCAGGGGTTGGGGTGCTAAAGGAGGAACAGCAGTGGGTGGGGGGATTGGGGAGGGATAACATTAGGAGAAATACCTAATGTAGGCAACAGGGGGATGGATGCAGCAAACCACCATGGCACGTGTATACCTATGTAACAATCCTGCATGTTCTGCACATGTACCCCAGAACTCAAAGTATAACAAAAATAAATTTTAAAAAAAGTCAAGAACCACCCAGATTTTCAGCTTAAACAATTCAGAAACAGACATACATTGATAAGCTTCAGGTTATTTCAGAATTAGAGGAAGAAAGAAGAAGACAGAAATAGAAGATATCAAATATGGAATTCGGCAATGTTTATAAACAGTTAAGATTTAGAGGGTGTGAGGAAGAAAGGCTCCCTAAAGAATACATACTGTTTTGAAAAAGTGATAGAGGAAAATTAAAGGTTAACATGAATGTGAAAGAACGAGACCCAGGGGAGTGAGGAGACTGGCAATTGACTGGTAGACCTTTATCATAGACAAAGCTGAGGTTTTTCACTGTCTGGGTCAACACAGCAACCTTATATGTGTGTGTGACATGACACTTAATTGGCAGCCAAAATGCAATCTAACATTGGAGCCTTTCATGAAAATGAATCCTTAGCAGCTCGGATTTTTCAGAATTAAAAGAGTCCTCAGAGATTCTCACTCCAGCCTCTCAGTATATGGGTGGAGAAATTGAGGCCAGGTAGGGGTGAAACATAATCCAAAATCACAAAGCCCTTAAATCTCAAGAACAATAAGCCCAGTTCTTATGACTGGTCTCATATTTTCTCTCACTTCTAAATCCAGGCAAGGCCTCCTGATCTCCATCCAACGTATATCATGCTAGGCACTCTGTTCGTGAGAGTGTCTCCGGGAAAGAAGTTAATCTATTATGACCAGGACTTCTAACATTCTACACATAGACAGTAGTTCACCAAAATGAGTACAGTCCTAGAGGATCTGCAAGATAATGGAGGAGAAACGGGCTTTTCTCAGACATTCAGGTCCTACTGCTTCCTTGCCAACTTCCTGTCCAGCCCTGAATAATAATGTGAGCATCAGAATCTCTCCCATCTTATTTCAGTGTTCAAGTCCTACTAGATTTGGTGTCCAGCTGTCATATCAACACTTCATAAAGATTTCCTACTTTTTATCAACAGAAACAATCTGCTTCTTTCTATAGACATAAAATGGTGTCTGTATTTCTCTTAGAAGTCAACTTCTGTCTTGTGTTAGAATTGCTCTGTATAATCCTTCTCTCCTCTCTGTTCCTCAGCTTTGCTTTTGTAACAAGCAGCCCCACAGTCTCAGCAATGTATATTTATGTCTCATTCATGTTATAGGTAGGCTGCTGGTTGGCTCTGCTTTAGTTTTCAGCTCTGTGGGTTGGAGCTGCGTCTAACGTCTTCTCATTCTGAGAACTGGGCTAATGGAGCAGCATCTCTTTGGGATACACCACTTTCATGGAGGAAGGCAGAAGAGTGGTGGAAGAAACTTTCCATGTCTTTTAAAGCATTTGCTTGGACAGTATATATTTTTTTGTCTCCCATACCCTACTGGTCAAGTCCAAAGTCAATGAGGTATGAACTTTATGGCTTCCACCAGATGGAAAAGCAAGTCACATGGAAATGAGCAAAGTTGTTTGCAGAAAAATTATACAATAAATCATGTCTTGCCTACCTAGTTTTGGGCCCTTAAAAAGCAGAGCCTGAAAACAGTCGCTTTCTGACTTTCATAAGTCATATGGATAATGGATAGTAAATGCTCAGCCACTGTTTGGGTAATGAACAAACATTCTTCAAAAACGACAAGGCAGCCTATTGTCATCTGAAAAATCTTCAAGCTATCTAGATTTTTTATTCCCCATTTATTTTTATCTCCAGCCAGTTACCACTTTACAGTGAAGGAAATTGTCCTGATCCTAAAATTTATCCCAAGTATTATACATTACTTTTACAAAAATATAGAAGACAACGATAATAACTAAAATGTGTATGACAGTTTCTAATACAGTTAGTGTGCTTTCTCCTGGTAAATCAAGTCCAGAAAGCCGTGTTTTAGGCCCTTTATCTCTCTGAGTCTTGGTTTCTGCTGTGAAAAGCATGGTTTGTCTAGGTGGTCCCCAGGCTTCTCTGCACATATCTTGGCTCTTAGGCTGCTTGAGGCTGCCATAGGACTTACAAGCAGTCAACTTCTTTAGGAAACCACAGGCACAGGTAATTTTGATAACACTGGCCACAGCCTGGCTGTGTCATCTCAGTCAAGCCTCTTTCCTTTCTGTGCCTCAGTTTCCCCATGTGTAAATGGAGAATGTTTGTCAAAATAATCTCATAACTGCATTCCATTAGAAATAATTTGGATTCCTAATATAATTTTTATGATTGCAGCTAATCATTTTGAAAAGCCGAGGCATGGAATTCACTCTGATTTGCTCAATCACGTTGGCCAAAGTGTTTTATTTTAGTGGCGTGACCCAGTAAGAAAGAATAAGTTTGATTGCTCTGCTCTGGTTAGCTGTATATTAGAGTCAAATAGCCACTGGAATTCTTCTCTTCGTTTTCAACCTCTTTGTGAATTGATGGTTCCATTTTTGTCCTGAGAAGAAGATAGTTTTGTCTATGACAGGAACCGGCTGCTCTAGAGACTTCCTGGGTGGGAATTTGGGTGGATTGCTCTTTTCTTCTTCTCCAGTTTGTGAAAACACTTCAGTTTGAGCAGAGCCCTCTGTGTCTCTGAGGGTGCATTTTCCCATCCTCACTCTATTGCCAATAGCAATGGTAATTATTTCTAATTCAGATCTCTGAGGGCAAATTCTTCCTCTTGGTACTAACTGCCAAATCCTCCCATTCCAAGAGCAAGTGAATAAAGGACCTGATGAAGACTTCAAAGGAGGAAAGCCTAACACCAGACAATTACATCTGCAGAATGCAGTAGAGCCTGACCCTGTTTGTATCACGTTTGGTCTGTGTACCTGAGGCACTTCTTCCTGGGTAGCTGGTGCTGCAGAATATTCTCTTGTTGACCTAAATACTCCCATGCCCATGCACCTTAGCATAGCCACAGCATAAGATTGACCCACTTATTTCAGAACATATTTCTTCACCTAATAGTATGCCTCTGAATTGTCTCAAGAACTTTATCACATACTCCTGGCCCCTGGCCCAGAGACTGTAACACAGTAGGTTAGTTACCCTGATAGAAATTTAAGGAATTTCCAATGTAACTTACCACACATTGTTTCATAAGGAAGGTAATATGTTGTGCATTATGTTAATCTAATTTTACATCCATAACCTCACCTCTGAGTCTGAGGACTATAGCAGTCCTCACCCCAGTTCTGGGTTTAGCTGTCTTCTGTAGCACATCCCCATAGTGAGCCTGACTCCAAGGCACCAGCCTATCAGCTCTCTGCATGCTGCTGCTCTCTGCAGCACTTCCTGGGCTCTCTGCAATACATGCTTCCAGATAGCCAGCTGCGGTTTCTATTCACCCTTTCAAAAACACGTGGACCTACCTTTGAGTAGAAATTCTTGTGTTTTCCCAGAGGAACTTCCGAGAAGATACGGGATTTCAGTTGAACAAACAGGTAGTGGGAGGAGGAGGAAATTAGAAGGAATAGCCACACTGATGGAGGAGAGAGCTATGGAGGTAAAGAATGCTGCAGAGACCAGGAGGATGTGATAGTGCGGATGTATAGAGCTGATGTTACTTCTGCCAGGGAGCCTTCCTTGATTCTCAGCTGGAAGTCAGCTTTTCCTCAGCTGTACCCTGACAACACTTTATCTGCCTTCTTCTGTGGCGTACAAAATGCTCTGTTTTGCAATGTCTGTGCTCTTGGAATGTTTCTACCAATTCCTAGTGTACCCCCTTAAAAAAAAAAAAAGCAGCATCATGTTAGCCATGTGGTTAAAAATATGCACAGGTTTTAAATCATAAAGTCCAGGTTTTGGGTGTAGGACCGACTACTTAGTACTTTTGAGACTTTAGTTTAAAGTCTCAATAGACTATTTAAGTTTTGGTTTTCTTATCTATAAATTGAGAATAACAACAACATTAAACTCAATGATTGTTAAAAGAGCGTATTGAGACAACATAGGTATACGTAAAGGCTTCACTCCAACATCTGCCACATGGTAAGCTCTAGAAGTTTAGCTGTTACCATTTTAAGAAGAATTGGTGCTGGATTTCTCCCTTCACTCCAGATGTAGAAATATATAAAAATTATTTCAGAACTAATCCCTCTAGAGTGATTTCTCGGACATATCACAGGCCTTTATGTGCTGGGTGCCCCTCCTGGGCAGCTGTCTTCCATGCAGTAACTCAGGGACCCACACTGCTTCCTTCTAATGGCTATGCCATCCCCTTTTTCAGAAGCCATCCACAATTTCTGAAGAAGAGAAGAGTGCACTGGAAAAGAGAGAGCGGCAGGAAGGTAGCTTCCACGCACATCCTATTGGCCAGGACTCAGGCATATGACTCCAGCTAAGACAGAGGGAGAGTTGGCTCAGGAAATGCTGGTGTGTGCCACTAGCTCTGGAATGTCATCCTTTAGGACAATCCACTCATTATTATTTTTCTATGATAACACTGAGGTCTTAATAGATTAAATAATTTGGCACAGGGCATGGAGTGAGTAGGTCAGGCGTGTGGCTCCCATTACAAACATGGAGCTCATGCTTTACTCAGCTCAGTGTCACCCCTGGGCCAATGTGATCACTACGAGGTGAGCATGCATAAACTGCTTGCCGTAAGCTGGGCATGCTTTAACTCCTTCCTCATAACAATCTCTGAGGCAGGTGTTGGTTCAATCCATTTTACAGATGAGGAAACTGAGGCTCAGGTAGGTTAAATAATTTTCCCAAAGCCATACAACTTCATGGAGCAGGGCAGAGATTTGAACTCGCAAAGCCCATGACCCTCATCACAGCACCATGCTGCCTGAGAGTGGCCGGAGCTCTCTTCCCATATCTGAGTCTCCTGGCATGGGGTAGGTTGTCAGGGAATCCCTGGGGGTGGGACCCTGCTGGCCTTAAAACCAGATACAGGTCCCTGAGAAGGCCACGTGCAGGCAGCAGGCCCCAGCAGGAGGTGAGGGCTGGGGAGTGCGTCTGGCTAGTGAAGGGGAGGTCACATGGGCAAGAGCCTGGCTTTGGGGCTTTGGGTCTCCAGAAGTGCAGCTGCCTGTGATAGACTGTGTGTTTCCCCAGGACTGAGGGTTGGAGAAAGAAAGTAAGTGATACATGGTTCCTTCTGAAAAACCAAACCTCGAAGCCAGGAGGATTGGGCAGATGAGAACCTCAAACTCTGTCTTTCTCTTAACTGCTGTGGGATTGCATTTCAGAAAAGAAGAGCAATATGGATTAGGCTGATTTATATGAGAACAAAAACATCTTTTCCTAAATGCCTCCCTAGCATTGGGGCTCTTACCGGTAGCAAGGGTCTATGAGTGGGCTTCAGAGGTCTTCAAGAGCTCTTTTTAAAGTTTCTGACTGTGAGATTTGGGGTAGTTTCATGAATAACTTGTATCAGATTCTTTCAGGATCAGTAACCAAAAATGAATAGACGCGTGAATTAATGAAAGTTTTCAAAATCACTGCCTCTGTATGTCCTTCAAAGTTACTGCTGATGACTGTCATGTCAATCACTGATTAGCAGGTTGATTGCAGTGGACAATCTGTTGGGAAGAAACTTGGGCTCAGTATCAGGCCTTTCCTGCATTGCTATAAAGAAATACCCAAGACTGGGTAATTTATAAAGAAAAGAGGTTCAGTTGGCTCACAGTTCTACAGCCTGTACAGGAAGCACAGCACTGACTTCTGCTCTGTCTCTGTGGAAGCCTCAGGGAGCTTTCACTCATGGGAGAAGGTGAAGGCAGGGCAGGCACTCAATATGGCAAGAATGGGAGCAAGAGAGAAGGGGAGACACCACACACTTTTAAACAACCCGATCTCACGAGACTGGCTCAGTGTCTTGAGGACAGCACCAAGCCATGCAGGATCCTCCCCGATGATGACCAAAACACCTCCCACCAGGCCCCATCTCCTTAGAAGGGACATATATCCAAACGATGTCAGGCTTATACATTGATTTCTGAAACAAGCATTTACAAAACAACAATTTTGTGCCTCTAGGGATGGGGGTACCAGGGGTGAGCAGTAAAGAGGACAATGAAGTTCCTTTTCTCATGAAGTCTATATTCTCATTGTGGAGACAATAAATACACTTATAACCAAATTTATAAAATCATGTCAGGCAGTCATAGTGACTAATTAGGTGACATTAAGGAAATCAAATGACATCCTCTGAATCTTTAACTCTTCATCTGTGAAATGGGGATGCTCATGCCTTCCCTGCCAGTTGTAAGACTGTCATAGGAAGCAGAAGAAAGGAAAACGGAGGGGGAATCCCACAGGTGAAACAGCTCCTATTCACCGGACACCTGTGGGCCACCCGGTGCAATCGGTGCCCTTCAGGGGATATCATATACTCTTCCAGCAGCAGCAGCTGGGTAGGAGTAGCTTTATTCTATAGACGAGAAACTTCGACTCAGAGAGTCTGAGCAATATGTCCAGTGTCACACGGCTGGTGAGTGAGGGAACCCACGGTCCAGTCAATGTCTGTAAGGTCTCCAGAGGGTGCCTTTTCCCACTTGGCTTCCCCTTACTGCTTTGAGGATGGAGCTAGAAGTGTGTTGCGTGAGGGAACCAGGAGGTAAGCACGGCGGGGGCAAGTTCGAGTATTTGTTCACCTCCTGTCAGTCCTGAGCACTAGAACAGGATAACGTTAATGGTTCAGCCCTCATTTCCACATTGTAAAGTGAGGGTGCCCACACAGGTCCATCGGGGGCTGAGGGCCCCAGATTTTGAAGTGTAATATCGTCAGCAGCTTCTGACATGGCTTCCAAAGACGCCCGCCTCCTAAGGTTCATGTCCTTGTGAAATCCCCTGGTCTTAGATGTGGGGTAGATCGACTCATTCTCATCTAATGAAAGAACATGGGGAAGGTGATGGGATAGCACTCACATGATTAGATTACAAAGACTGGGACTTCTGTCTCAGTGCTATTTAGCGCTCTGGTTCTATCTTACCTGTTTACTCCGATGGAAAGAGTCATCGGGGAAGAAACTGAGGGCAACCTCTGGCCAAGAGTGAGTAACTGAGGGTGTCAGTCCAACAGCCTGCAAGGAGCTGAATCCTGCCAGCAACCCTGTGAGCGGTCTCAGAAGAGGATGCTGTCCCAGTGAAACATTGCAATGTCTGTACCTCCGCTTGTACCTTTACTGCAAGTCTGAGGAAGACCCTGGGCTGCTCCTCTGATCTCAGCCTCCTAAGAGACCCTGAGGCAGAGGATCCAGTTAAGGCAAGCTCAGATTCTTGACCCATGGAAGCTGTAAAATAATAACTGCTTGTTGCTTTACATTGCAAAATTTCGGGATACTTTGTTATGCAGCAACCAGTAACAAACAGGCAATAAGCACCCATGTAGTATACTGTGTGTTGCCTTCAGTGGGGTCTGGGAGAGTACCCTGTAAACTCATTAATATTTCTGTTCTCAAAACTATGCTTAGTGTCGTTCTGTAGGACAAATGAAGATTATAAATGACATCACATTTGTTCAGTTCAGATTTTGCCACCACATACGTTTGTGCCAAATTTATGAGCAAACATCTGGCTTTCAGAGGATTCTGAATTTCAGGATTTTAGACAAACAGTTGTGGATTTCCTGCACATCCCCCAAAGATGTTGCTAGGATCCAATAACAATGTACTGGGGGAACACACTTCGCAAGCTGCAAAGCCTTTTTGGTAGCTGGGGCTTGCTGTGGCTGACGGTGAGCTATCAGCAGAGTAGACATGGGCTCCTCAGGATTCGGACCCTCCACCAGGCAGAAGAAACCAGGAATGCAGAAACCCACACAGGCTCAACCGGGCCCATTGCCCTCCTGGCCAAGCTGCTGCTGAAAGAAACTTTTATTCAGTAAACATTTGCTCAGCACCTGCCATGGAGCATTGTTTTGACCTAAAAGAAGGCATGAATGATTCACCAAAACCAGGATCCAGGCCAAGGCTTGCATGAGCCGCTCCCTGTTCCAGGGCCCGGTTTCCAAGAACAAAATTCAGTTCTGCCAGCATGTCATCAGAAAGCAAATTAGGATCTTACAAGACTACATGGTGTGCAGGAAGGTGAGGGCCACATAGAGGTTCTTTGCTCCTGTAGGGAGCATGTCCACACCAGCTAACCTGCCCAGCGTAGTGAGGTCGCTATAGGAGAGGTCCAAGCCAGCCCTTATCAAATGCTGAGTCTAAAGGGGATTGTGAGGTTTTTTGCCATGTCTGGACATCAGATTTCTCAAGAAGGCTGCCACCCACCACACACTGACCATATCTGTGTTAACAACGTGATCAAGTATTATAAAGTAATCTTCACTGACTTTCAGAAACCTTCCCACTTCATCAGGGATTTCAAGGTGTATACATTTTAATGATTTTTAGTATTTGGGAGATAAAAAGAAGAAAGATAATTCTCGATAAATTTTTTTTTAATCTCAAGCTTCAGGCTGAATTTTTGGTTTTTGTTCTTGATTTTTCTTTTTTCAACAAAAACTAGATTTTGTTGCTATCTACAATGTATCAGTGACTCTCAAATAGCTTTGAAATTCTTTTTTCCACCCTTATACATTGACATACGATAAAGCTCCACAATATCCTGAAGTCACCCCCAGAATTCACACACCCACCAAAAGCTGACTTCGTTTTTCAACTCAGGATGGTGTTTAAGAACTCTAAGGGTTGGTTTTGGCAGTGGCTTAATTGTTAATACTGTAACGTCGCTGCAGGCAATTTTCTTTGATTTAATTAGATGAACTGTGTTTTTTTTTCTTCTTCTTCTTTTTGCAAAAAGGCTTTATTATGTAGAAATGAAATATGTATAAATTTAATTTTTAATCTTGTCACTACAGTGTGGGAAGGAGCAAGCTGATTCTTTTAATTTCCCCTCTTTGTTTAAGAAAAAAATTAAATTAATCCAAGTGTTTATGAGTAATTGATTTTATTTTTTGCACTGTAGTCAGAAGTGAAAGAGTTAATACTGCCCAATTTATCCTCAATCCAAGACTCCAATATGACTATCTGAATATGTGAAAGTGAACGCTTAGAGAGTCCACTACATGCCTGTTTCTGAGAATACAGCAGGTTGGGCCACAGCATGAACACCATAATTGAGTGAGGTTTAGAATAATCCAAAACTATGTTTTAGAAGGGAAACTAGTTGGCAGAGGATGAGGAATGACCTGGATACTGAGTCCTTGCTGGAATATTCAGAACATCCTACCTGTCCTGGGTGAGTGGATTTAACCCTGAACTCCAATTTTTGTATTTCTAATAATTGAGGCATTTTTGCCTATTCCTCGGAGCTCAGCCTGGCATCAACTCAGGGTCAGTGGGGGGAAATTGCTTTGTTTCTTGAAACTAGAAGGGCTAATGTTGGAAGAATCATGGGATATCCAGCAGGTCTGGGATAGGAACAGGAAGTGGCATCTGGTACAGGTGTTTTCCTGCATAGGACTGGACAATCAGGCCCACAGGAGGGGTGTGTACTTTTTTTTTTTTTTTTTTTTTTTGAGATGGAGTCTTGTTCTGTCATGGAGGCTGGAGTGCAGTGACATGATCTTGGCTCACTGCAACTTCTGCTTCCCAGGTTCAGGCTAATTCCCTGCCTCAGCCTCCTGAGTAGCTGGGACCACAGGTGCCCGCCAGTGTACCAGGCTAATTTTTATATTTTTAGTAAAGACAGGTTTCACCATGTTGGCTAGGATGGTCTCGATCTTCTGACCTTGTGATCCACCCACTTCGGCCTCCCAAAGTTCCAGGATTACAAGCGTGAGCCACCATGCCCAGGCCTCCTCTCTGGGCAGAGCCTGCAAAGGTGGCCTTGCAGTTTTCAGCAGATCCTTCTACCAACTATTCCTTTCCATCCATGTCTTCCTTAGTCTGTTTTGCTGGGTATATAATTATTTTGTGTGTATATAAAATATATATAAACATATTTATATTATATAATATATTTTACATTCTGGCATAATTTTATATTATGATACATAATATAAAATAAATATTAAAATAGATTTATAATATATAATGATATTACATATATAGTCTATTATGTACATCTATAAGATACAGCGTAAGAATGTAGAAAAACCCACATTGGCGCTATTTTTTGTATGTAAGTTTCTGGTTTTTTGGTAAGATTGTTTTTAAGCTTTGGAAAAAAGCAATTATTCATGTAGGTCAGGGTTTCCCAATCTTAGCAATACGAACACTTGGGACTGGTTAACTTGAAGGGCAACCATGTGCACTCTGGGATGTTTAGCAGCATCTCTGGCTTTTACTTACTAAATGCTGGCAGCATTTTCCTCCCAAGGTTTGACAACAAGAAAAGTCTCTAGATATTGTCAAATGTCACTGGAGGGGCAAAGTTGCCCCTGCATGAGAACTATGATGCTGACCTGTCCTAAGATGCTGACCAGGCCCAACAGAGCCCAGCCAGGCTGCAGACACACCTGCTCAGCTTGCAGCCCTCTGCGTTAGGACTTACGTCCCCATATGTTGAGTTAGGAAAAGGAGGCGCTAAGAGACCTCTTCTCAAAGAAAACATTCCTAGCAAATGGCAAAAATGGACTTCAAAGCGAAGTAATATTTCTGGTAAGTTCAAAATCGAACATCAGCCAGGTACAGTGGCTCACTGCTATAATCTCAGCACTTGGGGAGGCCAAGGTGGGAAGACTGCTTGAGCCCAGGACCAGCCTGGGCAACATAGTGAGACACTCATCTATACAAAAAATTTAAAAAATTAGCTGGGTGTGTGGTGCATGTCTGTAGTGCAAGCTAGTCAAGCAAGGTGAGGAGGTGTTAATGGTGGTGGGGGACTGAGTTGAGAAGATTGCTTGATCCAAGAAGCCTGCAGGGAGTCATGATGGAGTCACTGCACTCTAGCCTGGGCAACAGAATCAGATTCTGTCTCAAAAAACAACAACAACAAAAAACAAACAAACCACAAAACACAAAAGCTGAACTTCAAAAATTAGTATCTCTCTACAACAACAAATATGTACAAGTAACAGATGATTCCTGTGGGTCTGAAATCCTTGAATGCCAAACCCAGAAGCCTTGCAGTTCATGGAGTGAGACACGACGTATCAGAAATGAAATTCGGAGGATGAAGCTGGGAGTAGCAGGCAGGACAGCAGAGAGGTACTGTATTAGGAAGAGTGCTAAGCCATTTGGGTCACTCAATCATTTATGGTTTCTCTTGGTAAATATCAGTGGCCTTTGACGATTCTGGGACGGTGGGATCTCCTCCTCCTCCTGTGAGGGTTGGTTGTCAGGAGCTAGTGAGAAAGAAGGCACCTCTTAGACAGACTACACCTCACAAGTGGAGGTCAGTGGGAAGGCACAGAGGACGGTTTCTGAGAGGTGAGCTGTTTAGCACTGGTGAGGCATGGTGGGTTCCAGGGGCAGCACCTACTATATCCAGGCTGACTGAGTAGTGGGTTGCTCTGCAATGTGGGGAATCAGAACCAAACACACTCCTAGACCAGTCCAAGACCTCTACCTTGATGGTGTGCCAGCGTGAGCTGTAGCTTTTGCCAGGTCCAGAAACCATGCCCATGCCTACCCACTGCTGCCTCGACAATCTTTCCAGCAGTCATGTTTTGAACACCTTCCCTTTGAACAATGGAAACTGATCTGTAACTTCCTAATGCAGCTTGGCAAGCACTGCAATGAAAATTTAAATAAAGGACTGGGCATGTTGGCTCACACCTATAGTCCCAGCACCTGGGAGGTTGAGGCAGAAGGATCACTTGAGGCCAAGAGTTCTTCAGGATCAGTCTGGACAACTTAACAAGACCCTAGCTCTACAAAAAAAAAAAAAAAAAAAAACCATGAAAATTAGCTCGGTGTGATGGCATGCACATGTAGTCCTAACTACTTGGGAGGGCGAGGAGGAAGGATTGCTTGAGCCCAGGAGTTAGAGGCTGCAGTGAGCTATGATTGCAATAGTGCACTCTAGCCTAGATAACAGAGCAAGACTCTGTCTCAAATATATAAATAAATACATAATAAAAGTAAAAAAAAAAATTAAACAATGCTATCTGAAGCTTCCACTACCCCTGGGAGCCAGACTAGAGTGAGCTGACTCACAAATGCATCTCACTCTTTATACTGGGTTATTTTCAGTAAAAGGCAGACAACCTGATTTGTTGATTGAAAGGAAGAGAGGATATGAAGAGGACTCGAGGGAGTGGGCATTTTAAACTCCTTTCCATATGAGGCAAAGGGGGCCCAGGAATATCCAATGACCTGTCCGGTATCACAAGGTTCATGAAGAGGAAGGCTGGGCACTGGTTCCCAGGTCCCTGAAAGCCAGCCTCATCCCACCGTTTGCTTCCAGCTGCCCTGAATTTTCTTGGTGACTACAGGAGGATGGCTGGAACACTCCAGGCATGTGGATACCATGGATCACACCCTCCCTGCCCCTTTCCCACCCCCACATGAAGCTTCTCTTTTCCTGGCACCTTTAAAGGTCTCCCCCACGCAGTCATCCACATGTAATTACTACACTTATAATCTGTCCCCACATGTAACACTTATCTTTTTAAGACATGGTCTGGTGGTTACACACATGGTATTTCCCGCTTAATGCATTTTCATTGCCCACCCTCTGGAAAAATGTTATTACGGGAGTTTGCTGTATTTGGCTAAATATTGGGTTTATTAAAATGCATCGTGTTTCCCTGACAATCTGATCGGCTGTGGGGGCTGAATGGGCATATTTAGCCAAATCGAAAGCACGCGTTATTGACCTAGTAGTTGAGGAGGTGGATTCTCACACATGGAGGCGGAGATTGATAGGCACTAGGGTAGAAAACCCCTCATGGTTTTCCTGAAGCCACACAATCACTGTGTTTCTTGCCTTCCCCATTTGGATTTGAGTGCTTGGCACAAGCAAATTATAGTTAGAATTTCTTTAAGTTTCTGAACTTGTAATTAAATTAAGCTGTGGCTTGGTTTTGCCTACAGTCTCAGGTGCCAACCCAAAGCATCTTTAAATGACACATTTTACGAGTATACATGGGGTTTACAGTTAAAGCATGTCTGCTGATGGGAATCTGGTTAAAGAGTTTTCTTTCATCTTGAAATCCAAGACACCAAATCAAAAGGTGGAATCAGGCGCTGCGTGTATGGTGGTTTGCTGTGTAGATTCTTTCCTCACCCAGGTATTAAGCCTAATATCCATTCGTTATTTTCCCTGATCCTCTCCACCAACATAACCTCCACCCTCCAATGCTGGTGGGTTGTGAAGACTAAAAGACATTTATACACTGTTGGTGGGAGTATAAATTAGTTCAACCATTGTGGAAGATAGTGTCACAATTCCTCAAAGACCTAAAGACAGAAATATTAATATTAATATTAAGTCTACCCAGCAATCCCATACTTGGTATATACCCAAAGGAATATAAACTATTCTATTATAAAGACACATGCACATGTATGTTCATTGCAGCCCTATTCACAATAGCAAAGACATGGAATCAACTTAAATGCCAATCAATGAGAGAGACAGATTTTTTAAAAATGTGGTACATATACACCATGGAATACTATGCAGCCATAAAGAAGAACAAGATTATGTCCTTTGCAATGATGTGAATGGAGCTGGAGGCCATTATCTTTAGCAAACTAACGTGGGAGCAGAAAACCAAATACTGAATGTTCTCACTTATAAGTGGGAGCTAAAGGGTGAGAACACATGGACACACAGAAGGGAGTGACACACATTGGGGCCTATCAGAGGTGAGACCTTTAAGAGATGATTAGGTTATGAGGGCTTTGCCCTCATAAATGGATTCATACTATTATCCAGGAAGTGTGTTCCTTGTAAAATGAGACCATCCCCATTTCCTGTTCTCTCTTGCACGTCCTCTCTTGCCCTTTTGCTTTCTTCCAAGGAAGAAGGTCTCACAGGATGCCAACACTTTACTCTTGGACTTCCTAACCTCCAGAACTGCAAGAAATAAGTTTCCATTCTTTGTAAATTACCCAGATGCAGGCATTCTCTTAGAGCAGAAGAAAACAGACCAAGATACTCACCACAGACATTTTTCTGATTGCCATTCCACAGCATTGACATTCACCTGTAGGAGTAGAAATTTTTTTGGTTGTGTTTTAAATTTTTTAGCTAACCTAAAGTCAGTACTTGTTAGAGTAAACTGAAATGGCCCTGTTTACATGGGACCCCAGGGCCTTTTTGGATGGCGGCAGCTTTTGAGGTCTAGCCTGGAAACCTAGCTATCAGTTACAATATGGTTCTGCTGGGTAATGCAATCTGAGTTCCAACTCATTATGCCAAATAAGGCAGAAACATGCCTTCCCTTTTCCTCTGACCCCAGTAGTAGGGATCCTATGTTCTCTCCTCACTGCTTCCACATTGCTGGTGGCAGGGAGAAGTGGTGTCTGGTCCTAACAATGGCTCTGCCCTGCAATTGCTGTGCAGGACACAACAACTGTGGAGTGGGACAGAGCAAGAAGGTGACCATGGGAAGATCGGATCTCCCTGGCCCACTCGTACCTCTACTTCTGAGTTGGAAGCTGAACCTGTTTGTATTAATACTTTCCCATGTTTTCTAAATGAGTGAGGAAAGAGCAAGTAACGTGGCCAAAGAATGGAGGAGGTTACTTGAGTATCTGACATAGGCCAGTCACTGAGCTAGGAGCTTTCTATAGGGCTTTATATTTAAGCCTCAAATACTCTAGGAGGTAGGTGCTGTTACCCTCGTTTTATAGAGGAGTGGATGAGGATGCCAAGAGAAGAAGGAATGTGCTTCAATGTCGTCGAGCTCTGAGTGGAGTTTGGCTTTGAATCTTTGCCATGTCCTCCTCAAAGTCATTACACTAACTTAGGAAGTAGATGCTCAAGAACTGGTTCAGTAAAGAATCATAGACTCCAATAATGCAATAAGATGCTGTCTTTAATAATAAAGTATGGAACTTATTTATAAAAAAGAATGATGATGATTTTTGTTTGTTTGGTTTTTTTTTTTTTTTTGGAAAGGGGATGGTGTTTTTGATTCAGTGAAAAGCTCAGGTTATAAAACTTTGTGTTCTATATAAAATGCATGTGTGCATTTTAAAGTATGTAAATCAAAACTGAGTAAGGATTATATTGTTAATGAGATTTCATATTATTTTGCAATGAACATGTATCCTTTACATAAAAACATAATAATATATAAAGCAACATATCTCCAAGAAGAACAAAATAATATTCTTTTGGTAAAAAAGTAAGACATCACCAACAAAACAAGCACGTCCACCTCCAACACTAATGCTGTTGATGGAGGCACCAGCACTATTGCCACAATAACCATTACCAGAAATACCAGCATCACCTCATCATCACAACCAATACCAAATCACCACTGCAAATACCACCACCACTACCATCTCCGCCACCATCAGCAGCAGCCTCACAAACACCAGCCTCATAAACACCAGGACCACTTCACCATCAACAATGAAGTTATTCACTGCCTTACTGATCAACAGACACTGGACTTGTATATGTCAGCAGAGAGCAATATAACGTAACTTCTGCCCTTCAGAGGGTCTGATGAGCTTGAGAAGGATGGTTAACTTGTGTTAAAAGAACCCCTTTCATCTTGATGTCCCTAAAAATTAGGATGGTTCTTGGCATGAGTAGGTGTTCAGTAAACGTTTGACGAAGGAAACAAATGAATAAGCCAGCATGTGTTAACCATAAGTGTTGCTGAATTTCAAACTATTACTTCAGAACCACAGGCTGTGCAGATAGATGGAGCTAATTTGTGATGATATGGAGATGCCATTTTATTTTCATTAATGTCCTCATCTGGTGCCTTTGTAGCCTGTATTAAATGCCATTTGTCATGCTGTGGTCGTAGAAGGGCCCCTGGACCCTGGTCCCATTAAACAAGCTCTGTTTTCCACATGTCCATTTGGTATCATGAGAGGCAGTCAAAGCTAGATGGGCCCTTCCCAATTGCTCCATGCTCCTCATTTTATACCTAGGCAAACTGAGGCTGAGAAAACAGACATGTTTCATGGATGGCCACATGGCCTCTTTCTTCCCTCTGTAGCACACTGCCTTCCCGTCCATTCTTAAGTTTGTTTCTCCTATGCTTCAAGAGAGCATGAAAGGGTCAGAATTTCCACAAAGAAAATAAGACGAAAGCTAATCACTGCTCATTTCTGTGTGAGATTCAGGGCTAGAAATTTTACACACACGGTCTCGTTTTTACTTCCAGCAACTCAGAGAAGTGGGCCATGTTTTTGCCACTGCACAGATGAAGAAAGTGAGACACAGGGTGGTGAAGGGTTTTATCAAGGTCACACAGCTGCTATGGAGTTAAACCCAGGTCTCACCGCTCCCAAACTCATTCCCTTTCCACTTCACTGCCTTTGGTAGTCATTCAGTTATCTTTTGGAAAGACAGTTGTGGTAACAATGTATTACTTAAATGTATCAGTGGTTTTCCCTTAGCCATAGAGGAGGCTCCACACTCTTCAAGATGGCAGTCAAAGCCCTTGACAGTTGAGCCCCAGCGATTTTGCCCAGTGCCATTCTCTCTACCCTAGCCGTAAACATTATCGACTTTCTGATCCTCAAGGCAGTGCTCTCTGATATGTTTTGGCTGTGTCCTCACCCAAATCTCATCTTGAATTGCAGCTCCCATAATTCCCATGAGTCGTGGGAGGTACCTGATAGGAGGTAATTGAATCATGGGGTCTGGTTTTTCCCGTGCAGTTCTCACGGTGGTGAATAAGTCTCTTGAGATCTGATGGTTTTATAAAGGGAAGTTCTCCTGCTCATGCTCTTTCTTGCCTGCTGCCATGTAAGACATCCCTTTGCTCTTTCTTCCTCTTCTGCCATAATTGTGAGGCTTCCCCAGCCATGTGCAACTGCGAGTCCATTAAGCCTCTTTCCTTCATAAATTACCCAGACTCAGGTGTGTTGTTATTAGCAGAGTGAGAACAGACTAACACACTGTCTAATGCTCAATACCTTGGGTTTGCACGAGCACTGCTCCCCTTTCCTGAAACTCTCCTCCCTTCCTTCTCACCCAGAAGCATCTTTGTGATGTCTCTGATTCCACCGTAAATTCCATCTTTTCTCTGCTATCAAATCTACAAGCAAAGTTCTGTCCCTGAGCCCCACATCCTCCCAGTGTCATTCATAGGCAGCAGCTCCTCATCCATGCTATCCGAGCCCGGTGGATGCCAGAAACCTCGGATAACGCTGAACCCCTATGGCCTGTGTTTTTCCCTACATGTAAGTATTCACGATAAAGTTTAATTTATAAATTAGTCACGGAAAGAGATGAACAACAATAACTACTAATCAAATGGAACAATGTTAATGTCACACTGTCATAAACGTTATGTGAATGTGGTTTGTCTCTCTCTCTTTCCTGCTCTCAAGATATCTTACTCACCTATTTTGGACCATGTCTAACCTCGGGTAACGGAACGACAGAAACTAAAACTTTGGACAAGGGAGATCACGGTAACACCGTCTTCTATACTTAGAGTAGTCGCTTTGTGCCCGCAGCGGTAGACGCGTCCAGGTGAAAGCGGACAATTGTTTTGTCTCTGCTTACACACTAGATTGTTAGCTCCTAGAAGATAGGAAGCATGTTAATTAATGTTCACCCATAGACTCTATGCACCCCTTAGCCCACAGTCCTGCTGGCACAGTCGTTGTTGACTAAATATTTGTTACACTCCATCTTCTCAGATTTTTCATTGTTTACTTTTGTTAAAACAGTAATTGGCGTTCACATCTGGAGATAATCTACATTCTATAAAATTGCTTTTCTCAGAGGCTCTGTGGGGTAGGTCAGATAGACTTAGTGTTCCCACTATGCGGATCAGGAAAGAGAGGCACAGAGAGACATCGTCTTAGTCGGGGCAAAAAGGCGGATGTGGCCGACCCCGCTCAGCTTTCTTCTGTCAGTTTCAGGTCCCCTTCCAGAAGTGCTCAGCTGCTACAGTGTCCCTCCCCCACTTTTTTGAGAGATGCCAAATTATATTCACTATTGTCCTAAAGTGGTTTTCATTTCTGATTACTTAATTTGCCCAGCGTTTGCTTTAAATGATTTTACACGGCAGGCTGTAGATGTTTGCGGTTGACTTTTTGACATTATAACACTTTAGTACAAAGGAAGCTACAGAAAGCAACAATGAAAACATTTACTAAGTATGTTTATAATCAAATATATTCCTCAGTAATTTAATTTGGAGGAAGCAGAGAGCCCGGCATTACAAACAGAGGGCTCGTTAATAATTCATAAGTCCTGAAACAGAGAGGCTGAAATGAAGATTTAGGCTCATGCCACACTGAAGAAAGATTTAGAGTCATGCTACAGTTGACTGCCCTGCTCAGAAGGCACCTCTTCCCACTGACGAGCTGGGATATTCGACTAGCAAGGGACCTCTGAAGGCTTTGCAGCTGCTTAGTTTTGAATGGTAGTCTTAGGAGAGCTCAGATTCTAGGGCTCAAAGTCAGGAATGAAAAGGAATTGGGGGTTTGGGGAGGCTCAAGGGGGCCTGGCTTGCCATTCCACTCATGGGCACCAGGTCAGAGAGGTGGGTCTCCAGGCAGCGGTGCAGCCTGGGCAGTCGCGCCCCTGGCATCCCTTACACAAGGCCTTCACCGTGGGTGTTGCTGACCATCTGGGGCACAGAAGAAATGGAAATAAGAAAACTGCTCCATTCTGCCCAGCCCTACAACAGGCTGAGCTTCAGCCTTGAAACACACACTAGCTCTACAGTCTGGAAAAGGCTTTCACACTCATCGGCTCATTTTCATGGCTCACTGCCCCCAAGAGAGACAAGAGGCCCCTCTGTGGATTGGATCCCTTGCTGGGGAAAAGGAAGTCTCAGAATGGCAGCGGCTTGATCAAGTCCCAGGCCAAGTGTTGGGTGGAGGGCAGGCAACTACCCCAAGATCCCTGCCTGCAAGTGGCTCTCCGTGACCACAGGAAAAGAAGGAGAGACGTGTTCGTCTCACATTTGTGTATTTTCCAGATTAGCCCATGATCTAAATGATGAGAGAAAGAGGCTTGATCAACTTCTTGGAACTTAGTCATTTAAGGAATTATTTTTTAAAAAATTAGGGGAAAAAGCAGGCAAAAGATGAGAACAAATAGTTTTTCTATGAACATTAGTTCATAGAACTTAGTTCATATGAGCTAATATTCATAGAAAAATACAAATGGCTTTTAAGCAGATGAAAATATGCAAATTTACTTGTAATAAGGTAAATGCAAATTAAAACTATTATGAAATATTAGTTTTCTCCCATCAGATTAGCTAAGACGAGTCTAAAAACACACTGAGTAGGGCAGAGTGTGGGGAGCTATGCATGGAATTTCATCGCTGTTGGAAGTGCAGATTACTGCAACACTAGTGCAGAGACATTCAGGAGTGACTAGTTAGAATCAAGCTTCACAAACTCTTTGACCCAGCTATCTATGAAGATTGAGTAAAGCAAATATATAAAGATATTTGTTGCAATATAATCTGTAGGATCAAATACAGTAAATGCCTTAGATATTCTAAATAGTAGACAGTCATTAAAAATAATTCTTTGTGTGTGTGTGTATATATATATATGAAATTAAATAGATATATTTAATTTTATTATCTATAAACATATATGGGTGAATGTGTATAAACACACATACATATTCACACAGATATACAACCACACACTGTACTGATATGGAATGCTCTACCTGTTGGTCAGTGAACTAAAAATTGGTTAACAGAAGTATATGTATGGTGCACTACTATGTAGGTAAAAATAATTTGCACACACACACATACGCACATGACTGGAGTTCATATATTTGCAAAGAACTAGAGAACTCAAAAATAATAAGGTATTAAGAAGCAACATATATCTTTGTAGTTTTTTTGTTTTGTTTTGTTTTGTTTGCGACGGAGCCTCCCTGTCTCACCCAGGCTGGAGTGCAATGGTGCAATCTCGACTCACAGCAACATCTGCCTCCCAGGTTCAAGCGATTCTCCTGTCTCAGCCTCCTGAGTAGCTGGGATTACAGGTGTGTGCCACCACACCTAGCTAATTTTGTATTTTTTAGTAGAGATGAGGTTTCACCGTATTGGTCATGCTGGTCTCAAACTTCTGACCTCAGCTGATGCATCCACCTCGGCCTCCCAAAGTACTGGGATTACAGGTGTGAGCCACTGCTCCTGGCCACTTTTTGTAGTATTAACTGTCATATTCCATTACCTATTTAAATAGGTAAAATTGATATTTAAATACATACATGTATATTGTATAAGCCTGAGTTAAAATTAGCTGAGAATGAATTATGAAATGCTCCGGCAACCACTGCTGACTGCTTGTGCAACAACTATCCCTCCCGTGCGTTCCTTTTGGTAACCAGATCCTGCTTTTGTTTCTGCTTCTGCTGAGTGCATCAGGAGAGAAGGAATCCAGCTTCAGCCTGGGGGCCTCAGAACACAACCCCTGCAGTCCCACGCCACTATTTTCTCTGTGTCTTTCTACAGTACCTGGAACTCTGCTCACAACATGTTGAGGAAGGTGGAGTGTGAAAATATGATGGAACCACAAAACCTACCAGCCCAGGAGCTGCCCTGTCCCTAACCTTCTTGCCAGGGGAACTCACACAGGCCCTGGGTGCTTCAGCTGTCCTGAGTTGGATTTTCTGTGAGCTACAGTAAGAAGTATCCTAACTCACCCAAAGCTCACTAAGCCTCCACATCACTGCCCCAGCTGTCATTTGGGTCCCTGGTTCAGCATTTCTGGCTAGGGGGCCTATCCCTTTCTGCTTCAGCATCCTTGGTGTCAGATAATTCACTCCTCTCTGTGGCAGTCAGCATCTCTCTGAAGAGCTCATTCTGTTGGAAGTTTCTTCCTCCCACCAAATGGGAGCATCTGTGATTCTTCTTTCCAAGGGCCCCAGGTATGCCTCCCTCCCTATCTGTCTACCTTCTCTCATCAATCTGTCCACGCATGCAGGAACTCACCACAGAAGGCCCAAAATGAGCAAGGAATTCAGTGAAAACACAATCCAGGCCTTTCATTATAATTCTTCAGCTATTTGAACGTAGTTCCTGCCTCCAATAGTCAGTATTTTTTCTTTTCAAGTTGATCTTTACGCTTTCTTTCGGAATAGGTGCTGATGTTGTATGCTGTCTGTGTCTCAATCACTCCCCATTGAGGATTCTCCCTGAACATCCTGGTGTTCAGAATTAAATGCAAAGTGCCCAGTGTGGTCTGGCTGGCACGGACCAGAGCAAGGCAATCATCTCCCTTTCCTGAGACACTACCACTGTTAACCCAAGTGCATGAAGCTGTGTGAGGGTGAAATTTGATTGACAGCCAAGATTCTACATCATTTTCCTAATTCTAAGTAGCATCTACCATTCCATCCCAGTACAATTGGTCCCCAGGACCCAAGAGCTGACCATTATTTGCCTGGGGTTTGTGTTCAGCGTCTTCACTTTAAACCACTTTCAACTCACATTTCTTGGCCTTCCCTCCGTCCCATTTCAACCACGGTCCATCACCACCCTGCCCTCATTTACAAAGCTCATGTTTCCTGGCTGAGCTTTGACTGCTATATATATATATATATATATATATATATTTTTTTTTTTTTTCCTTCCTGCTATGCCACCCCTGGTACAAATGGGACTCCTCTTTCAGTCAGACGCTGATTGGTCAAAAATGGCTTCCAGTAACTCAGCCTTTGTTTTGTAAAAACATTATTGCAACATTGTATAACACTTTAAAAGTGTTTCAAATTTAGACTGGCTGGTGATTTAGCAGACTAGGGGGCTAGCATATGGAATCTGCTATGCTCAAGAGGCTGTGGTTCCATTCCTGGCACCACCAGGCAAGGCAGGCTTAGCAGCCGCAAGGACCTTCCCATCATTCAAGCTGGCAAGGACACCAGGTATGGTTCTCTCTTTTGCAGCAGAAGCCGAAGTCTAGTGGGTATGTGGGAGAAAGAAAATTCGGGTATCCCGAGGCAAGCAGTATCTAACCGGGTTGGTGCGTATACATCAGTCTTTCATTCAGATTTTACTTGGCATCTGCAGCGTACCAGGAACAAAGATGTTTAAGGTGTATGAGACAAGGTCCTTCTCTCAAAGCATTCATAGTCAAATCAAAGATATAAATAAGAGAATACAAATTACAGATCGGGTTGATGATTCAAGGAAAGGGTGTTTATGGGGTGGGTATTAGGAAGTGGTAGTGAGAGTCTGAGGGGTTCACAGAAAAGATGATAGCTTATTTAAGATTTTATCTTAAATATATTTATGTAAATATGAAGTATTGAGTTAATATTTATTAATAATCACAGGAAGTAGGGGAGGAATACTTCACCCAGAAGGAATTCCATGCAAAATCTTCGTGTAACACAGTAAAGGCAGTGGATTGAAAATAGCAAATGTCCTTAACCGTACCACGTTCATGCACCAACTGCATGGTCATGGGCCATCAGGTCACCTGGGGAGCCCCAGCCCTTCAGCCTTCTGAAGGAACATTTGTTGGCTCTGGTCTGAGACCTCACATGAAGCTGGAGCCTTGTACAAAAGCACCTCTGTCAGTCTCACTGTCTTCTCGAGCACCTCTGGTAACAGAGGGTTTATAATAATGATACATTTGGAATGTAAACGCAGGAGGTCCGGCCTGGCTTTGGGCTTTGCTCATGGTGAGTCCTGAAGGTTTTTATGTCATTCATTGTGATCTGTAAAGCCTCAGTTTCCTCATTTGGAACAAGTGATTGAAATTAGTATCTTCCTCATGGAGATGATATTAGGATCAAATGATCATGTGGAAGAGGACTTGGTAGCCTGGAACGTGCTTTGTAAATGGCAGATGTCTTGTAATTTCCATTGCTGTAAGAATGCTAATTATTTGATGGCCACACTGAGGAAACTGACTTCCTTTTCCAATGGCTATGAAAGTCAGGGAAGAATTTTTTATATTGAGTGCCATTATTTCTCTCTCCACGATTTCCCAGCCACCATTATTAGGGCTGCCCTTGGGACCACACAGAATAGATGGAACCAATCTTACATGACAGCCATTCTCTGCTCCACAGGCTGCTCTCCCGAATCCACATTTTCTCTTCTTTCTTCCAAGTCTGTCGCCTGGGCCTTTGAGAGCAGAATTTGATGATCTGAAGAGTGATGCGATTTTGTCTAAGACCTTGTTGAGGTTAAGTGCTTGTCTTGTTCATCCGTCTCTTCGGGAATTTTTCTCTTCTATAAAATGAGGGGTCGGTGAAACAGATGATGTCACTTTCTGAAGTCCTCCTGGTTCCAGCCTGCGTGTTCTGGAGTTTCTAAATTATTTTTGGAAGTTCTCCACAGCTGCAGGGAAGCAGGAGCATGCAGACAGAAGATGAGAGTGGGCCACTGCATAGGAATGCAAGAGGGAGTGTGGTCCTGGTCCTTCCCAGCCCTTCTGGAGGGAACTCAGCATGGTGCCTCATCCATCCGCTGAAAATCCAAGCAAGGCTGAAGATGGCATCAGGAGAAAAGGGGATTTAGGAAGACTCACCTTCTGAACGAGCAGATGGAGGCATACAGCATCAACCTGGTGCACGAGTGTCTCCCAAGATCATGTGACTCCTCCTTCTTCTCTAAGACGACTTGGACTGGTCAGCCTTTCATATATTGATTGATTTCCTTGATTCTCACCCTCTGATATCCAGAAGGAATGAAAAGGGCACAGACAGAAAAGCGTGGGCAGAATGCTTTACTTCCTGTCACAGTACCTTATTGGCATCTGTCTTTTGTAACAACAAAACCATGACAGAAATGTTATCAGCAGTGTGGGAGCTTCCAAAGAGTAGACAGAAAAATCCCATAGGTGTAGGAAGGGACTGAGAAACTCCACGACCTTAAGGGTTCACCTTTCCAATTGCTGCAGCTGCCTCGTGTTCTCCCTAGCAAATGGGCAAGAGATGGTTTCCCCAAGAGGTTCACAAGAAAAAGTGTAATCCAAATAAGGAAGTGTTTCACGGGGATCCTTTAAGGATGTCAACACTGGGACGGGTTCTTTGTATTCAGGGCTGGGATGGTAGACACCAGCCACACCAGAGGGTCAGGATATGCTTGGTAAAAGGAATGGGCTTAAGCCAGAATCTTGAGAAAATGCCAAGGCTGAAACTCAGGAAACCAAAATCATATGTTGAGGGAGATCCCTCCTAAACATTCCCCTCTAGCTCCTTACACATTAGCTTTGTAAAGCACCTCCGACTGCTTGCTTTCTGCCTCCTGTATCTCCACAAGTGGGGTGGAAGCATCAGGAGAAAAGGACCTGTGTCCCATCTCTGCTGTTTTCTCGCACCTCCTAAGAATTTCATAAATGCTCATTGAATCAATGAATAAAGTGCTGTCTCCCGAGCAAGACTGAAATAGAAAGAGAGGAACCAGGTTTATCTGGACAAGAAAAGGAACAAAAGAAGAGAGAAGGGTGCGGCTGCCAGTGGGTGAGAGGCTGGGCAAGGTTCATGCGCTCCCTTCCATCCCATTCAGAGGACAGGCCTGGAGCAGATGCCAGCAGACATTCTTCTGAATCTCCGAAAGCCAGTCTGGCCGTGTGTGAGCTGCTGCTGGGCAGGGCAACCACAGTGTCATTATGTAAGGGCCCAATCTCATTAGAAGAGAGACGCATGGCTCTGCAGGGAAACGGGCTTTCATTAAGGGAGTGGGGCTGCTGGGGCCATGTGTTTACTGGAAGTGAAGCAAAGTGACACCATCAGTCCAGAGTGGAAGCAACAGAGGAGACCAGGGCCGGTTCGGAGTTGGAGGGGAGAGCAGACCCGCGGCAGCTCCAGCCAGTAATGTCTCTATTCGGATGCCATTAGTGGGTTTGGCAGGCGAGCTCACCATCTACTTCAGAGGACCACGGCACAGATTAAGGGAGGCTGGATGCTAATTTGCACATATGGAAATGCTTTTTCTCGCCGTCGATGGCTCTGTTGTGGACAGATGGAATTAGCGAGAACTTCGAAGTCGTGAAGGCAAACACATCAAAAAAAAAAAAAAAAAAAAAAGCCAGCCTCTCTCTTTTCTTTCCCACCCTTTTCTTTTTCTGTCAGCCCGTCTCCTTTCTCTTTCTTCTTTCCATCATTCCCCTGTCCTTTTCTTTTTTTTTTTTTAACCTTTCTCTTGTGAGACCCTTCTGACAATACAAGAGTAAATAAATATTGCCCCAGAATGGCTCCCAGCATTAATAATGCATTGATCATATTTCAATTGCAAATTGTCCTTTAACAGCAAGTCTAGCCTCCTCACCCCACCCATATCAATTGTAAGAAGGATTCAGATGCCAGAAAACACCTGACAAATTAAGGCTGGTCTTCAGAGGACTGTGGTCTGCCCCCGCCCCCCAGCACTGATCGGGGACAGCAACACCCCTGTCCCTGAGTTGGTGTCCCTGTCAGCTCCTGTGGATGGGTCCCCTGCTCGACAGTCTCGCCACTCTACTGAGAAAGGGCTCTTTAGATGCACTCAGCTTGCTTCGGGGCTGAAACAATAAATCCGATGGGATTACCTTTTATTATTATTTTTCTTTCTTGCGCTCTATGCCTTTGACTGGGAAGGTCTGTAATATTTTATTTATTTGGCAGACAAACCAGGGTTAGCGTCCCTTCAGAAATTGTCACATAAAGGTGTCTCCTGAGCAGAGACACCTACCCCAGTAATTGTCCGTCTTCAGGATTTGGCAAACTTTTTCAGTAAAGGGTCAGCTAGTAAATATTTTCATCTTTCCAGGCTACACATCTTTCTTGCACCCAGGAAAGCAGCCGTAGAGAATATCAATGAATGAGTATGGCTGTGTCCAAGAAGGTATTATTTACACAATCAGATGGAGGGGCTTGGCTTGGACAGAGGGGGTACTTTGCTACCCCCTGGTTTAGGAAATCTTTAATTGTAGGAGTCACATGATTGGGTCTACCGTCCTCAGCCTCTGTTTTCTAACTTATCCAAAGGGTAGATGAATATACATCATGTATTTGAGAAGACTGTTCTAGTTTTGCTTTGCCTCAATTAACTTTGGAATCCTTCATCTCGGGGCTTCAGGGAGATAACAGGGTTCAGCAAGTGAGCCCCGCCTTCCCTGACTCCAGAAGTCTACAAACTCAGTGCCAGGCTGATCATGCACCCTGAATTTGCAGTCATAATACTTTCCTTCTCTCCTTCTGTTAATGACACAGGTACATTAAAGTTTCAGGAATGGTAGTATGTAGCTTCAAGGGTAGAATCTGCATCCTCCAAGGGGATTTCTGAAAGGAGAGTACATCATTCCATCTACCACCTTGTTGTATGACGGGTTTATCCCAGGTGTTTTTGTTATTGTTGTTGTTGGGGCAGTGGAGAAGTAGGGAGGGAGATAAGTTCCAAAGTCCAGATGATCCATTGAGTTTTTCCACTTTCCAGTCAGATATTCTAAAACTGACCCATTCAGTCTTGCACCTGCCGCTCCCAGTCCTGACAACCGCCACCCACTCATGGTCAGGTTCCCTGCATCAAGCGAGGTTTCTGTGTGTTGCCTTGTCTCAAGGAAGCTTCCTTCCTCTTTCCTGATTCTGTGTTCTGTTCACTCAGTGATATTATAAATTCCCTGGAGCAAAGAGCCACCTCTTTTATTAAAATTGCTGTGTGTGATTTAAATATAATCCATGTCCGCTACATGTGCAGCAATGTGCAGATCTAGAGATGATGTGGTTTTCAAACCACTAGCCTGGAAATCAAGTGCTGTCAGTAGACTAGTACTAAGTTTCTTGGGGAAACTTAGGGTAAAGTCTAATCTCCACTCCTTATCAGCTGTGCGTATTATAGCTAGGCAAACTCTGAGCTTCAGTTTCCTGTCTTTTAAAGAGGGATAAAACTTGTGTCAGTTTGCTGAGAATGATGGTTTCCAGGTTCATCCATGTCCCTACAAAGGACGCGAACTCATCGTTTTTGATGGCTGCGTAATATTCCATGGTGTATATGTACCACATTTTCCCTATCCGGTCTATCATCAATGGGCATTTGGGTTGGTTCCAGGTCCTTGCTATTGTAAACAGTTCTGCAATGAACATTCGTGTGCACGTGTCCTTATAGTAGAATGATTTATAATCCTTTGGATATATACCCATTAATGGGATTGCTGGGTCAAATGGGATTTCTATTTTTAGGTCAGTTGGGGGGAAATGGGGGAGGGATGGGGGGTGGGGAGGTGGAAAGAGATAGCATGGGGAGAAATGACAGATACAGGTGAGGGGAAGGAAGGCAGCAAACCACACTGCCATGTGTGTACCTATGCAACAATCTTGCATGTTCTTCACATGTACCCCCAAACGTAAAATGCAATAAAAAAAGAGGGATAAAACTAATTTTGCTGATGTTTCATGAGAATGTTCTCAAGATGTATTGGAGTCTCCTTGCAGTGGGTAGGCAAGACCAGTGAAGCTGTTGCCCACAGGGTAGGAGTGTAACCTTCAGCCACACACTTCCAAACCTCTGGGGCTTCAGGGAACTCAGCATCTACCCAGGAAGGCTAGAAGCAGAGTAGACAAACAGAATCTGTGGCCTAGGGAAGCTATATAAAGACCATTTGATTTGAGAAAGAAGCCAAAGGCTGGAAAATAAACAAAATTAAAAAACAAACAAACAAACAAACCAAAAAAACATGATCTAGTCTCTTCCTTTCCCAGTCATCCACATGAGCCTGGCCTTGTTCCCTTCAGGTAATTCCATTGGAACATTTACAACATTATGGCTATTAGGTTGAGGATATCTGCTAGGTCCACCGGATATCCTAAATACCGAAAGGAGACCCCAAATCACTGGGAAAAGAGCACATTGATATCCACATTCAAGTTCAGCCAACAACGTCCCAGCCATCAGAGCACTAGACCATGCTCTGTAAGAACAAAGATCCCATGTGTTATATATATACATATTAAAAATTCTGCACGTACATATGCACACACGTGGTTTTATATATATGCAAAAACAGAAAAGGTATAAATATATATAGGCATAGCAGTAAAAGGATAAATGGATGGATGGTTGAATGTTTGGATGGATACATGGATGAATGGATGGATTGATGGATGAATGGGTGGGTGGGTGGACGGATGGATAAATGAACTGTAGAAAGCAAGCCCTAGAAATCCTCTGTATTTCTCTCTTTCTCCTGTTTTATAATCTGTGTTTCTTTTAGTTAAACAAGAATCTAATAAGAATTGTACGTACTTTCACGTTTTAATTTGACAAAAAAAATTACTGTATAAATTCTGAAGTGCTTTCAGAATTGCAACATGCAATTCAGATATAAAATTGTGTTGTTCTTCACCTTGATCATCCTGGTCTCTATTTGAAAATTTCCAAGAAATTTAATATTATGACCAAATATAAATTGCTACTATTACTATCAATGCAATTTAGAATTTATATAAATTAAAAATTATTGTGAAAATTAAAGATAATATAATATTGCATGTTTTTTAGGTTCTGCATCTGTTCCCACAGAAATTCTGATCAGCAGCATGTTCTCCCCACCAGGTTGATTCATCTTTTTGTATTGCTGACATTTTAACATTGGTTCAAAACTCTGCACTAGTAAAACAGTTAAGAAAAAACTTTAGTGATTTTGTAACATGAGGCTATTTTAAATTACCAAGCACTCTGCATATCTGTCTTAACACCAGATTCAGTCCTGGCGGATGTTTCCAGCTACTGAATACAATTTCCCATTTAGTCTTTCCAAACTGGGCAAGAATTGGTTTCAGATAAGTCATTATTGTTTGCATGGCCTAACTTCTATTTAATTGGAAAAATAGACTCAGGCAAGTATTTTCCACTCATTACTCAGGAATGCCTTGCCTTAGTGGGGAAGAGGTGTTCCATAAAGTTTGAAAAATAGTGCAGAAACTGAGCTCAGAATGTATCACCTGTGCTCTAGAACATGCATGGTTTTAAAAGGCAGCAGGAGAATGAAAAGAAGCAGTAACAGAGGAAGGAGGGCGTTGCCAGATCTCACTCACGGATGGCAGAAAGGCAATGGGAGGTGAGTCCAGGTTGCCTCTAAGTGGCTGTGAGATTTGAGGCAAACCTCTGGCCATAAGAAAATCATTTCCAAGAGGGAGATCTACAGAGAAAGGGAGAGAAAGAAGGGAGGGAAAGAGAGAGAGAGAGAGAGAGTATGTGTGTGTGTGTGTGTTCAGGCAATTGTCTCAAAGTGGTGGTCTGGAATTTAAAGTTACATCTGATATCACATTCTGTTGAAATCCTCCATGATCATATCCTAATATCCTAATAGTCATGGAAACCTATGGAATTTTCCATTCCTTCTACCCTCTCCATAGCTTAGTTATGTAATATTATATCATTTATAATCTCAGTTACACTCAGTACCTCACTCGTGCTACCTCCGCAGGCAGGTAAAGCACCACAGGCAGAAAAACAACCTTAATGTGCATTTTCCAGACTACCGTACCCTAACATTCTGTGGGCCAGGGGAAGCACATGGTATGAGTCAGAGTGACACTTTCTGTCTAAACTTGTGCCTTGGCCACATAACAAATGTTGTGTCAATGGTGTAAGTTCCTGCAAATTAAAGCCAGGAAAATGATGACAATACCTTTAAGGCCAGTCAATCTTTTATAATTTCGTATTTTTGTAGCCTTTACAAATTATAAAAGAAACACCTGGACACAATGATTAAAAAGAGTTGCACTACAGAATAATAAAAAGATGAAAATACAGATCAGCCATAATCTTACAACAAAGCAAAAACTCTATTGTCTTTCATAATTTTGTGTGTGTGCTTGTGTTAATTTGCATTACGAGTGATTATATTTAATACGAAGTTTTGCATTGTATTTTCTTCACTCAGCTTTGGTTTGTAAGATTTTGCAAGTGTTCCAATTATTCTACAGCTCAACATTTTATGGCCAACTGTGCATTATGTGACTATGTAAAAATCTGTTTACACTGCACCTTTAATTGAGCTTTTACATTCTTATTTTGTGGTTTTTATTAAAAGTAATGCAATGCCTGTCTTTTTCCCTACTTTTCCTTTCTTAGTCCTGAAATATTTTTATCTTTCCGGTCATCCTTTCCGCTGTCTCCTTGGGAATTTTCTCTTCGTTGGAGCTTTTTTTCAATTCTTCAAATTATAATCAATGGCTTTTCATGTTATGACTTTGATATGTAAATAGGCGTCTATGATTTTATGTATGATGTTTTGTTATACATGTTTTAATACCTACCCTAGCTAAATCAGTCACTCTGTAGGGAACATATAAACAACTTGCCTTCCCACTCTACTCTCAAGGTCTTCATTTCTAAGGTAAAGATAGCAATTCTTACCCCTTAGAGCTGATGTGAGAGTTAAATGGGATACTAGATGTAACGTGCTTAGAATAGAACTCGGCATACAGAAAGTTCTCTATCAACCTTAGCTTTATTCCTTTGTTGGTTTATCTATAGTTTCCCATGATAATATGAACTTAAAGAAAAAGGTATACACACACTTGCCCACACATATACACAGACACACATACATATATAGCTTCTGCCTAGCATAGTGCCTAGTCCTTAGCGCTCAGGAATTACTAGTTGAATGAAACTGCTGAAGTTTAATTCTGTTAACATTAACATCACAAGGCCTTTTGCTCAATGAATATGCTAATGTATTTTTACTTATAATGAGATTTTGCATCTACTATGGAGTATTTATTTATAGATATTACATTCACATGTACTTTAGGTTTGTATAAATCAAAACTTATTTTATCTACAGGAGTTTCATACCACTAGAAAAAGGATTTTAGAAACGTTCTAATAATTGCCGTATGTTCGGCAAGAGAGGCTCTTTTAATCATACAAAAATGAAGTTAGTTAATTGGATGGTTATGATAGCTACAGAAGAGGTTTATAAAAGTCACAATTAAGAGGCACCCACTGTAAGAAAAAGCAAAATGTATTTTCTTTAGGCTCCCATAAGCTGCATTTTCAATGCACAGATTTAAGAAAATTCCCTTTCCAAATCCTCTTTTGTCCCACATGAAAGCGATGATGACTTTCTACACAGCAGACTCAGGCCTCAAAAAAATAAAATAAAAGGAATGTTTACTCTAAGTAGAACATCATGGGCTTCGTCACAGCCGTTTCACGGCATTCTCCCTCCAGCTGTTTTGATTTATCCCTCCACTTCCAATAAAACTTGGATTTTATTTCAAGGAGCGATCCATAATTAACTTTTCAACTGGTGGCAGTGGTTTTTTAGGTGCCACCAACAGCGTGTAGAACTCAGCCTTTAAAAAAAGTAAAAGTGAAAGACCTGATAGATGTGCTTTCCCTGGTTCCATTGAGGTTTTCTCCCTGAAAAGTTTCACATTTGGTAGAGATGTGATGGGATTTGGCTCCACTGAACAAGGCGAGGAGGAAGAGCCATGGGTCAAGGGTGGAAGGTCAAGTACTTCATCCTTTTTAAAGATAGGTGCCTGGAGCACACGAGTATCTCCAATTCCACCAGATAGAGATATAAATAGCAAGACATACAGATAGAGATATATGCATGTACACCTGTCTCTATCTATCTATCTATTGATCTATCCCACCCATCTATCCATCCATCCACCCATCCATCCATCCATCCATCCATTCATCCATCCATCTGTGATCCAGTCTCTATCCATTCATCTATCCATTCATTCATTATCTATCTATCTATCATCTACTCATTCATTATCTATTTATCTATTTACCTATTTATCCTATCCATCTGTACATCCATCCATCCATCCATTGTCCATTCTCTGTTGATCTAACTATCCATCCATCTGTCCATTCATCCATTACATCTCTTTCTCTGTCTCTCAATTTACCATCTACCTGAGAGATAAGCATGAAGTTGGACAATGTTTTTCTCCCCCAATATCCTCAGCATATTTTCTAAACATAAAGAGCAATTAGAGAAGAGAAAAACAATACTATTTTTTTGTTTACATTGTACTTTCTTCACTCAACTCTGGTTTGTAAAATTTGGCAAGTGTTCAAATTATTCTACAATTCAACTTTTTATGGACAACTGTGCATTATGTGAGTATGTAAGAATTGGTTTACCATTCACCTTTAATTGAGCTTTTACATTCTTATCTTGTAAGTGAAATACTATTTTATTGAGAATAAAAAGAGAAATAATATTTGTATTGAAAATGAAAAGATAAACACTATTTTTGTTGAGAATTTACTGACGTCAAGGGGAGGATAAGGTGAGGATGAGAAAATAGGAGAGAAAAATCTAGTAGGAGTGAAAGAGAAGAGTGAATGTCAACGAAGCTGTCTAACTACTGCTGGGACATAGAGAGACAACACAGAAAGCCCATGGCAGAGGTGCCTTGGCCCTGAAGTGACTGCATGGGTGAACTTGCTTTTCTCTGACACCCCACTGAAGACCATTATTGGTTGTCTTGATGCTGAGCTTGGATTCTCCCTAAAGCCCCTGGGCCCTTGGGGGAGGGGCTGAGAGGAGGAAGATTGGCATACTGTAGCTGCACCCCAGGGGAAATGGGCACAAGCAGGAGAGACTCAATCTCAGGAGCTCCCCATGGGGACTCTCTGTAAGCAATGTACTCGGTCAGCTGTGTGCAGAACTTAAACAGTGGGAAATGTTCTCTTGGTGAGTGGCTGAGATAGTGGGGACCTCTGGCATCAGGCCACCCTGGGTTCTGACCTTTTCCCTACCTGCCCCTCCCTGGCTGTAACACTTGCAGCAACTCTCTCAACTCTCCTGTGCTCCAGGCAAATGGAGAGAAATGAATCTGTGCTTTTAAGGTACCCAGCATGGTGCCTGACACAGTGAGCATTTAGGAACATTAATTCTTTCATTCAATTTACATTGAGAAGGTCTGCGTTTAACTCAGGGGTTTCCAGGCCTTCCAGCCCTGTAGTTTTTCTTGTGCCCTTTAATTTATGAATAAAATGAGTCTCCATCTCATGAGAACCCAGAAATCCCAGCATCTGTTCAGGCCAGAGCTCTCAAGGCTGTCTCTCTTACTCCTAGAGTTTTTCTGTCTCTTCACACTCAGAGCACAGTTCCTGGCTTACAGTGGTTCCTTTTCCTCCCAGCTCTCTCCTTTCCTCTGCTGCCTGTTACTTCTGCTTTCTCTTGTTCCATTTATATTGCAATACGTGTCTAGGAAACACCAACCCGAAGCTCAACCACATACTGCCTGCGCTATTTTGGGGAGGCTACTCAACCCCTCTATGGCTCAGTCTTTGCATCTGTAAATTGTGAGTAATGACAGGACTTACCACATTTTTCTTGTACTGCCGCAATTTTCTCTCTATTACCCATGTAAAGTCCTTAGCAAGGTGCATGGCGTCGTGTTCACATTAAATGAATAATAACATTCTCACTATACAGTACTGTGTGTAGCACACATAAATTGGCCAAAAAATAATTGAGTAGCCATGTGTCCCAGTAGCTCCTGAGTGTCAGTGTTTGGAGTAGAACTGTGGCTGGGATATGGCTGATGCTGGTACACAAGGTAATATCTCTCAGTGACTGGGCAGTACTATCGATCTGCTCAGTGGTGGATCCATTGTCCACGGCAGCCCCAAGCAAGAGATGCTGCTTTCATTCAAGAGGGGATGAGACTGTCTTTCCAGTTACCCAGACTCCTCAGGACACCGTTTCCAAACAGAGAGATTGGAACCAAGAAGACACATGAGCATCAAGGTTGGAGACAAGTCAGCCCATAGTCCCAGCATGCCTGCTACTAACACGTCAAGCAGAGAGCTGGCCATTCACAGAAGATAAAGGGAGAAGTAACACTGGCTATATAAATACAATTTATGAAAGCATGCATTTTAAGCAAGTGTTAAGTAGAGGGGTGGTTTAATACAGGAAGGCACTGAAGAAAATGTGCCCTTTTCAGTATGGTGTGGAGATACTGGGACGGCAGAACAGACTCAGAAAACACTAGAGAAGCCAGAGTAGTCCAGCACAGGCATAAATCCCCAGTAACATGTGTTATTTCAGGGGGGGAAATGGAGAAGAAGATTGAACTTGTTGTGCATCAGAATGTTGAGTAATCAGGAAAAGTTCCCGTAAAGAATAGGGGGACAGTAATTCTCAAAACCTTCCTTTGCCATCTTTGTATAGTTTCAAGTGAAAAGGGCTCTTCTAATGGTGCGATGAGGTACCTCTAACCTAACCACAGCAGTTAGAATGTATTCTCCGGTAAATCAAAGGAGCCCTGGCCCTACTGCACGGGGCAGTGTACGACACCACACTACAAAGAACCAGATGTCAGAAAGGCTCCGGAAAACCAGGATGTCGGCTCAGTCAAGGAACCAGGAATGCGGGTTCCTTCTGTTTTCTCTCTGCCTCCCGAAGCAGAGGAACTGTCCCCAGTTCAGCATCTCTCGAAGTTCAGCATGGCTGTTTCATTTTCGGCATTCCATGGAGACCCAACAATGAGAGAGAAATTAGGTTCCTAGAGCTGTTGTAACAAAGTGCCACAAACGGAGTGGCTTAAAACAACAAAAACAGGTTGTCTCGCAATTCTGGACTTTAGTGGTCCACAGTCGAGGTGTTCGGCAGGCCACGCTTCCTCTGAAACCTGTAGGAGCGAAGTTTTCCTCACCTCTTCCGGCTTCCAGGGTTTGCCCGCAGTCCTTGGCGCTCTGTGGCTTGCAGACAGATCACTACAGTCCCTGCCCCCACCATCACATGGCTGTCTTCTCCCTGTGTGTCCCCATCTTCCCATGGTGCTCCTCTCTCTGTCCCTCTTTCCACTTCTTAGAAGGACACCAGTCAAACAGGGTCAGAGGCCTACCCTGTGACCTCATCGTAACCAATTATGTTTGTAATGACTCTATTTTCAAACAAGATCACATTCTGGAGTATTAGGGATTAGGATGTCAGTATATCTTTTAGGAGATACAAATCAATTCACAAAAAGGGGCATCTCCTCTTTGTGTCTCTTTTAATAAGAGAGGAAATATTTCCCAGAAATAGTAAGAGGATATCTCCTCACAGCTCCCTGACCACATTGGGTTACATGCCCTCACCTCACCCATCACCAGCAAGGGGGATGCTGGTTCTACAATTAATTAAAATTTGTTGCTGATCGTCAAGAGGCAGAACTATCTACTTGAACAGGGCAGCAGTGCAAAAGTGGGGATGGTGTGGGGTAAGCTGCCCAAAGTTTCTGCCACAGTAACAATTAGAGCCAGATTGTAGCATGCTGAGCAAATTACATACATAAATAAAGCAGGTGAAGAGCTATCTTGTATCCATCTGCACACAGGGAGGTCATTTACTTACTTCTGGATGTGCCATAGGGTCAAATGTCTTCACTGGTCTGCCTGACCTGGCCATCTCAAAGCTCTACTGCTGCTTCCACAGTGAGCCCATGTCGTCCACAGGAAGCACAGATTACTGCCTCTCACTTCCCTCCAATAAGAACAGATCCTCTCTAGAAAAGAAGTCTGAGCTTCTCAGAACGTCCTTCAACCCTGTTTGATCTGGACCCTAAATCCTTCTCAGATCCTTTTCCAACCATTTACTCTCACTCGTCAGTTAGAAGTGTCGTGTTTTTCTTTCTAACGCAGAGCTTCGTCTTCCTTCCAGACCTCGCTCAGATGCAGCTCTTAGAGAAGAATTCTCCGTGCTCCACCCTTTTGCTTGTTCGTGATCCCAGCAGCCCCCTTTTGTCTGCCTCTCAGCCTGGCATCTTTAATTTCCTCAGGGCCCTCAGAGCTCAGAATCACTTCGTTTAGGTCTGAAACACTTTCTCTGACTGTCTCAGGAAGAGGGAATTATCCTGGTTTCTTGACTTTTACCAGTCACTGTTTTTTTTTTTTTTTTCTGTATCTCTCCGCTCACTGCAAACTCTGCTTTCTGGTTCAAGCGATTCTCACGTCTCAGCTTCCTGAGTAGCCGAGATTACAGGCACACACCACCATGCCAGGCTAATTTTTTTATATTTTGAGTAGAGACAAAGTTTCACCATGGTTCTCAGGTTGGTCTCCAAGTCCTAACCTCAACTGATCCACCCTCCTCATCCTCCCGAAGTGCTGGGATTACAGGCATGAGCCACCCTGTCCAGCCTGTTTCTTCAGCTCTAAGAGCAAGCAGCCCTTGCTTTGATAATATCTCCATGTACATCTGGATTTCTCACACTAGACTGGGAGCATGCAGGGAAACACAAGCCTATGCATCTCTGCAGTGCCTGCACTGTGCCAGGAATAGGTGACCTTGGTCATCTGTCTCTTGGTCTTTATAAAGCAGTGTGTATGTGCAGAAATGGAGTCCTGAGAAATGTACTAGATAAAGAAGAAGCCAAAAACAGTGGTTAACTATGTTTACAGGAGAAATACCCTGGAAGTTTCAAAACGTACTTTCACACACATTGCCTCATTTAGCCCTTTTGGAAGCCTTGAGTGATAGAATTGTTCCTTCAGGAAATTAAGGAGTTGTGGCCCAGGGAAGATGTCAATCGCACAAAGTCACAAATATAGTTTTAATGTGTGTCCTCACCCAAATCTCACATTGAAATGTAATCCCCAATGTTGGAGGTGGGGCCTGGTGAGAGGTGATTGAATCACGGGGGGCATATTTCTCATGAATGGCTTACTGACATCCTTTTAGTACTGTTCTCACCATAGTGAGTGAGTTCTCCTGAGATCGAGTTGTTTAAAAGTGTGTAGCACCGCCCCCCACCTTCCCCTCTTGCCTCTGCTTTTGCCATGTGACATGCTTGCCCCCCCCCTTCCACCATGACTGGAAGCTTCCTGAGGTCTCCCCAGAAACAGATGCCAGCATTGTGCCTCCTATACAGCCTGTAGAACCTTGAGCCAATGACGCTTCTTATAAATTACCCAGTCTTGGGTATTTCTTTGTAGCAATGCAAGAACAGAATAATACGGTCAGATAGTTTGTAAATAGTAGAACTGAGCATGAAACCTGTTCCTCTAGTCCTTATTCCTTTGCTCCAACATGCATGTGCTTGCTATGGTTTGAATGCTTGTCCCTTCTTAAACTTATGTTCAAATGGAATTGCCGTTGTAGTGGTATTGGGAGGTGGGACCTTTCAGAGGTGTTTAGACCCTGAGACTCCATCATCGTGAAAGGACTAATGTCCTTTCTGAGGAGGTGAGTGATTCATCTCCTCCTGCTCTCTCTTTCTCAAACTCTCGTCTCCTATCATGGCTCTCACCAAAGGCCAGCTCCTCAATGTGGACTTCTATGCTTCCAAAACTGTGAGCCCACAAGCTTCTGTTGATAATAAATAAACAGTCCCAGGTGTTCTGTTATAGCAGCACAAAACAAACTACCACAGTGGCCAAGACATGGCAGGGCTAGGTGTAGGCTTTTTTCTGGTCTACATTATAGAAATTTTGCTCAGTTTTTGCAAGGCTGCAGAGCACAGCTGGGAACAGGCTAGGTATTAAATAGCAAGCACGCAGCAAAACTTGGATTTCTGGGCTGCCAACTTGGACTGGCTAGAAATCCACAAGGGTGTGGAAATTAGATACAGAAGGTTCCTGCAGTGCATCCACAGGGTTTATTCAAGCAGCTGTTTTCTGGAATCAGCCCCAGCACTATATTTTAGCTCTTGTGGTGGGCAAGATTATTATTTTTTTTCTGTAATTCCTGTTTCATCATGAGCAGAGGGTCACAGAAGTGACCAGTGTAGAGAGAGGTTTCATTTTAATGTTTTCTAACTCCTATCCTTGATAACATTTTTGACTTCTCCTACCTTCCTTTCTTAGTGAAAGTGGTTATGAGCTCATTCTCTTCCTATCTTCCCAGCGCTCTTTTTTTCTCATGTTGGAAATTCAGCTAGTTAACCAGCTGAGGGTGCAGCATGGTCTAAGAATCATCATTGGCTGCAGAGAGACCTCACCCTACGGGAGGAAGGAGGGCAGAACAATACGTAGTGAAGGCATGAATTAGGCAGAAGGGGCCTCAAGTCTCAATAGTGTGAGGTCAATTTATTTAGCCTCTTTGAACATCAGTTTTCCCATCTATAAAATAGGGAGTGATAGAAAGCAAGATATTATTGGAAGAAGCAAATGAGAAATTGTCATTTAGGCCAGGTCTCTTGATGGATGTGTGTTCAGTGCCTGGACACTTGATTAGTGAACACCTTGACCCTTGAACAATTTGGGTTTGAACTGTGAGGGTCTTCTTATATGTGGATTAAAATTACAGTAAAATATGTATAATTATAGGACATATATATATTACATAAGTATATATATTTTATAGGAATATAAAACATTTTATATATTATATATATTTATAGGTTAACATAAATACACGTGAAATACAGGAATAATTATATATAATTATAGAAATTATATATCTATTATATATATGTATCTGTTATAGGAATAAAATATATTTATATTTCCTGTAAAATATATACACATGTGAAAAATTTTTTGGAAATTTGTGGCAATTTGATAAAATCTGCAGAGAAAACTCATAGCCTAGAAATATAGATAAATTAGAAAAAAGTATGTGATTAATGCGGAAAACATATGTAGATACTAGTGTTACTATCATTTACTACCATATAACACACAAATCTTTTCTAAAAAGTTAGTCAAAACTTACAAATATAAACACTTAAAGACCGTACTTGACACCATTCACGTTGAAAATTAATATAAACAAACACATTGATGAAGTATTAAATCATAACTGCATAAAATCAACTGCGTAAAATAGTAGATACTGTACTATGGTAATGACTTTGCAGCCACCTCCTGTCGTTACTGTGGAGAGCTCACATGTTGTGAGTGTCAGCTTACAGGTCATGTGACTTACACCAGCTCCATGTGGACAGTTCCCCTCTCCAGTAAATTGCCGACAGCAGTAAAAAGTGATGGCTCATCCTTCTCGCGTATTTTTCATTCAGTGCAATATTGTAAACCTTGAATAACATCAAGGGACCCAGACAGAGTGCCACTAGACATGCTGGAAATGGTTCCAAGAAGTAGACAAAAGTCATAACTTTACACAAAAAAGTTGAATTGCTTGATACATATTGTAGATTAAGGTCTGCAGCTGAGTCGCCCAGTGTTTCAGACAGAGGATTTACCTTGAAAACAGACTGCATAAACTTATAGTAGAATATCAATAAATACAGCACAGTACTGTCAATGTATTGTCTAGTCCTTGTGATTTTCTTAACAATCTTCTCTTTAGCCTACTTTATTGTAAGAATACAATGTATAATACATATAACAAACGATGTGTTAATTGACTGTTCATGTTATCGATAAGGCTTCCAGTCAACAGCAGGCTATCTGTCGTTAAGTTTTGGGGGAGTGAAAAGTTATATGTGGCTTTTTGACTGTGAAGATGGCAGGTGCCCCCCTAACCTTTGCATTGTTCAAGAGTCAGCTGTATTTTTAAGAAATAAATACATATAAAACTCTTCGCAAAGTTTCTGGCATGTAAACACATTTGATCATGTTTAGCTATTTTTATAACAAAAATGGTAAAAACTTGATTAAGATAAATGCTAAAATAGGAAAAGAAGTGATCTTTGAAGGTTCCATGGAGGCAGAGCAGATTAAACCTGACTAGGTCCCAGCTGGGCCTAGAGGTTCCAGATCGATAATCTGTGGACATCTAAACCCACTGACCAATGTAAACCACCAATGCCCCTGTAGCTGATGATGATCTCGACCTTTTAAACACAGAAATTAAGACAGATCCATGGCTGAGTGTACCTGTCCTTGGAAAGTAGGCATAACACTAAGTGTAACCATAAGTATCTAGAATGGCTCAACAGAGATTTTTCTTTTTTCTTTCTTTCTTTTTTTTTTTTTTTTTGAGTTGGAGTCTCGCTCTGTAGCCCAGGCTGGAGTGCAGTGGTGCAATTTCTGCTCACTGCAACCTCCGCCTCCAGGGTCCCGGTTCAAGCAATTCAACAGAGATTTCTCTAGATAATAAAATAGCCTGGCTAACTGAGGTCTCATGTAAACTAATCACAAAATACTACTGTATGAGGAATCAATACAGAGTTTTGCTGATAAAGTGAAGCAAAGTCCTTGCCTTCAAGGAGCTCACATTCTGATGAGGGAAAGAAGAGAGTAAATAAATGAATTCACAGTATATGTGAAAAAACATCAAAGTAAAACGAGAGAGACAAAGGCATGGGGGGGGGCGACTGTATTCTTTGATATCCTGTAGTGGAGATGGCCTCCCCAGTTAAGCAGCATTTGTGTGGTCACTCTGAAGAAGAAAAGAGGGGAACTCTTGGTTATTGAAGTGAGAACATTCCAGTCAGGGACAACAAAAACGCCAAAACCATGGGGAGAAATGTGCTTGAGCGTTGAAGAAACGTCATGGAAGTCAGCGTGGCAGAAGTGGAATGAGAAAGGGAGAGACGCAGTCAGAGAAGAAGGAAGAAGTTAGGCACTGTCAGTTCTCAAGGTTCATTCTCAGGTGAGTGAAGTGGGAAGCTCTTAGAGGGTGCTATGTCCAGGATGTGTTCCCCAAAACTCCGGTGTCAGAGACGTCATCCCTGATGCAACGGTATTGGGAGGTGGGGCTTTTTGAGAAGTGTTTAGGTCATGAGGGCTCCACCCTCATAATTAATTAATGCTGTCATAAAAGGGCTTCCTAGAAAAGGTTTGGTTCTTATTGTCCCCTCTGCCTTCTGCCAGGAGAGGATACAGCTTTCCTCCCCTCTGGAGGATGCAGCGTTCAGGGCACCACCTTGGAAGCAGAGAGCAGCCCTCACCAGACACTGAACCTGCCAGCAGGTTGATCTTGGACTTCCCAGCCTCTAGAACTGTGAGAAATCAAGTCTGTTCTTTATACATTTCTCAGTCTGTGCTGTTTGCTTACAGCAGCCAAAGCAAACTGAGATGGAGAGTTTGAGCATGACCTGACATAGATTAGTACACTATCACTCCAGGTGCTCTGTGATGACTAGACCAGGCAGGTATGGAAGCAGGGAGACTCGTTAGATGAAGCCTATTGCAATAACCAAGGCAGGAGTCGTGGTTCCCCTGGATGAGGATGTTAGCAATGAAGGCAGTAAGAAGTGGTTGGTTTCGAGACATACTGTGAGGTTGAAATGTGCATTTGGAGTGAAGTGGAAGAAGGCACAAGGACACAGGGTTTCGAATTCAGAGCACAAAGAGCAAAGCCTTGAGAACTTCAAGATATTTGGGGAAAGCTTTGAACTGTCCAAGACCATGGACTTGCCTCCCAATTGTGGAAATCAAGGTTCTAAAAGAAATGACTAATTCTTCGTGTAAAACTAATATTTGTCAAAGTTAAGAGCAGTGCCTGGCTTTCTTCTTCCTTTATCCCCTACCAGCAGTAAATTCTAGGAAACGTCTCCTCAGATATTACTGCAATTCTGAACACAGATATGATGGTGCTGCAGGTTGGAGAACTGGTCCACCAGCATGTAGAGGACATAGACCCTACACTTGGCCCTATGCTGAAATTGCTGTTTAACCTTGGACACATTCACCTGAAAAATCAAACAAATAATTACAGTTTTAGCCAGTAGACTATTTCTTATAAAAGGTTATAAACTGCAAGGTGACCATTCTGGCAGGCTGGAAAGCATAGCCTCTGGCAGAGACTGTTATCAGGCACTTAGAGGAGGAGGGACTGCGGAAGGAGCTTTCTTTTTTTTTTTTTTTTTTTTTTTTTTTGAGACGGAGTTTCGCTCTTGTTACCCAGGCTGGAGTGCAATGGCGCAATCTCGGCTCACCGCAACCTCCGCCTCCTGGGTTCAGACAATTCTCCTGCCTCAGCCTCCTGAGTAGCTGGGATTACAGGCACGCGCCAACATGCCCAGCTAATTTTTTGTATTTTTAGTAGAGACGGAGTTTCACCATGTTGACCTGGATGGTCTGGATCTCTCGACCTCGTGATCCACCCGCCTCGGCCTCCCAAAGTGCTGGGATTACAGGCTTGAGCCACCGCGCCCGGCGGAAGGAGCTTTCTGTTGAATGGATTGGATAAACATACATATGCAACAGGTAACAGGAGGAGCTATGAATATTCATGAGGGGAGTCCTGATGCCTGTGTACTAAGCAAGCATGCATATTACATTCACCTCATGTTAGCTTTGATGTGGAGACTTAACATTTAAATGCCTTGAAATTAGGCACTTTACGTCAAAAGGTGAAGCAGGGTCGTGAAGACACTCAATGCACAGCCTCTGTAACTGGCCAGAACCAGTCCATGATGGGTGGTTTCTTATCAGGACAAAGTTATCAAAATCAGTCTCTTGTCCAAGCAAGCTTGTGGAACAGGGAGTCAGTTTGTGTCTGGAGGTGGATGGAAGGCATTGTTTTAAGGTTGCTTATCTCAAGGACAGTGTGTGTTTAACTGCTAGAGAAAAAGAAAAATCCGTGGCCATTAGAACATAGTTTAGTCTTTAAGCGTAGGGATGCATGACTTAACCCTTGCCTGGCATGGCCTTTGGTCTTGTTTATAACTTGGTGTATTTTTTGCCACAAAGAATCCATTCTGTCAGTCTTAGGGTGTCTATTTTTACATTAATATTGGTTGTGTCTAAATGGCAAAAGTAAGTATGTATAATGAGGCATGTCTGATCTCCCATCCTGCCATGACCAGAACTCAGTTTTTAAGGCTCCTTTGGGATTCCCTTGGCCAAGAGGGAGCCCATTCAGTAAGGTGGGGTGTGTGTGGGGGGGTTATATTTAATTTTATTTTCAGTTGTCACTTAGCACAAATAACATTGTACAATTTGCCAGATTTGGGCACAATAAAAATAAAAATACTTGACTATCTTTAGATAACATATAAGCCAAAAAAAAAAAAAAAAGATAAATATGTGCTCTTTTCTGTGCAAATCCTAAAATTGCCCTTTAACCAAGGTACATTCACAGGTATTATTATTACTGTTCTTGTTGCTGCCTCTTAAATGAGAGCACATTTGGGGCTTGAGGGAGCTTAAAATTAGTGAGTTTAATGGAACTGATAGGAATGGTAACCCATGACTTAGAAAGGGCTGCTGGGAAAAAATCTGTGGCGGGTAGGGCAGATTAGAGAGGCTGTTGTGCCTCTGTAAGCACTGTGGGATGCTTTCATTCTCCGCGCTCTGAGATCCAGGTGTTGCTTCCTTCTGAGTTGGTTCCTTCTGAGGCTGCTGGAGTCTGCTTGGTGTTTGCTGGCTGGCTGGCCATCCGTGGCATTCCTTGGCTTGTGGCAGCATCACCCCAATCTCTGCCTTCATGTTCAATTCACGTGGTGTTCAATGTGTTTGTGTGTGTCTCTGTGTCTCTTTAGAAGAACTCTAGCCCTATTGGATTAGGACCATCCTAATGGCCTCATCTTAACCTGATTATCTTCAAAGACCTTATTTCCGAATAAGATCACAGTCATCAGCACTGGGGGTTAGGACTTCAACACCTTTCAGAAAGGCACAGTTCAAGCCATAATGACTGTGCCCCGTAACCAGTGGTGAGATTCTCTGAGTGTGAGGCTGGTGCCATGATCATGGCTGAATCTATGTTGAAGAAATGAAGGAGTGAATAAATGAATGCCATAAACCTTGTGTTTGTTTGTCCACACCTCTTACACCTTTCCCTGGCACACAGAGTATCACCCAATAAAGTTTGTTCTGAAAACAAAGAACCTTTCACTACCACGGTGAGCAACTCTTCAAAGGCAGAGGAGCCTCCTGTCCCAACAGCAAGGCAGCATCCAGCCCAGCAAGCACCTGTTCAAAGGACCATCTCTCTTCCCGAGCCTCTGCCGCACGTGCTCTGCGCACCAGCAGACAGCAGGAATTCCCACCTCCGGACTCAGACAGGGCTCTGCATGTGAACACCAGGCCCGGAAATTGTTAGCTTTTAATTAAACTCCCCCCTTGGCACTACAATTTCTGTGTGAAATGTCTGTGGCAGGAGCAACATTTGTTGGTTACACGGGTTTATTTAAAGCCACGAGTCTCAGAGTGCACTTTTTTTTCCCCCCTATAAAGGGCTGGTTTTGCGGGTTGCCTTTAAAGCAGAAATGAACTCCATGTTGAAACCCAGAATCCTGCCCCAGCCTTGGACTTCAGAAGACAGCAGGCAGGTCTAATCCTGGGCGGCTGCACCTGCTTAAAGGGAGTGTGACATTAAAGGCGGAGCAGGAGAAAGCCCTTTACACTGTCTCCAAGCATGAGGCTTCTAGCTGGACATCCGATTTCAGGTAAATATACAGCGAGCTGGCAAGAAGGGCTGGCTGTGCATCCCCGGGCTCCCGACTCCAGCACAGACAGGCCTGGTCCTCAGAGCCTTCGTCTTCATAAATTCTTTATAGCAAGAATTTCACAAAACCATTCACCTTTCTGGCTCCCACTAAAATGACAGCTTGCTAACTCACAGAAAGAAATGGAGAGGAAAAAAAAATCATTCTCACATTTGGAAAATATCTATTCACTCAACAAATAGAAACTAACTCCTAGGCATTGGACTCATAGGGCCTGGCTTCCCGTGACCTGGGTCAGCTCAGTAAACCTTACGAGATTCAATTTTCTTACCAAGGAAATGGAGCCAAGGCTAACTCATGTTTCATACACATTGCTGGAAGGATTATAAATATTATTGTAATGGGTATGAAAGAGCTTATGAACTGGCACGAAGATGCATTTATTGTCAGAAATGGTCTTATGCTGGACTGCGAAGCATAGCAAAGAAGACACATTCTTTGTCCTCTTAAGCATAACATAGGGACCCTACATTCATTGTTTCCATGACCAAGGTACAAGGAAGTTCTCCAGCTCTCTCTGTTTTCCTGTCTCTCTCTCTTTCTCTCTCTCACTCTCTCTCACACACTCACACATTTATATATATATATGTATGATTAAATTGTGCTGGGTGGATAAGCCCTGTCCCCTTTGCCTGGTACAGCAGTCCTTCCCAATTCACAGCTATCCTTCAGGGCAGTGCACTCCACATGTGCTCTTCAGTTCTGCACATCTATTCAAATGATACTAATTCCCGAAGAGACAAGTGCAGAAATTAAGAGTAAGCATTTAGAAGTTTTTATAGCAACTTCACAGATAACCAGGTGTGTCTCCGTGAACTCATCTTACTGAATGAAATGAAGACCCACAGAACTGAGTACGTACCTGATAGGACTAGCTGAAAAGGAATGTTAAGGCGCCTCGTTTGCAAAGTGTGAGGAATGTCAACCTGGTGACCACAGAGCAGCAAACCATGGGACCCAGTGTGGCTGTACAAGTCACAGGCCCATGACACCCGTCCTGGCCAAGTTATGTGCTGAGCCTCCTGGGATGTGAGCTTTGTACCAGTCATGCGCAGTAGGACAATTGGAGTGACCTGCTAAGGGCTATAGGGAAAATGGTACCCCAGAGAAATTAGGGCTTGCTTCTCTAGGGTCCCGTTAAGACCCCACCTTGCACCCCAAAGGCTTCCCTCATGACCCGGCCAGGAGGAATTTCCCAGCATGGAACAGGATCTCTCCTCACTTCCTTCCTTCCCTGACTCAGAGGTATTCACTGACTTGCTTCTGGTAACACTTTTTCCTGCCTCCTTCAGAGCACCTCTCATGCTGGGTGTCATTAGCAGTTTGTATACCACCTCTCCTGCCTTTCCCCAAGTGGCCTGAGCAACTCAAAGACAAGGAATTGTGTCATTTTCATTTTGACAACCATTGCCTTGGCAAGGGTTTGGTAAGCACCTACTTTGTTCTCTGCCATTTGCTAGACAGAGATGAGAATGGGACCGGGGCCGGTGGGGTGGGGTTCTGCTCATGAGAAGCCCATAGTCCCAGGAAGAAGGATAGAGGGGTGACATGCAAAGACAAAATGGAGTGTGCAGGTCACCTGCCAGGTCAGCACAGAGGAGGGAATCCCTCTGAAGAAGCCACTTTGTTTAGCTTTCTCAAGGGCCAGGAAAGAAGAGAGTGAGAAAAAGCAGGAAGGAAAGAAGAAGGGATTGATTTATCTAGCTAGAATTGACCCTGGCACCCAGCCCTGTACTGCAGGAGCAGAGCAGATAGTTCATGGCCCTCCTGTTTTTCTCTGTCCCATTTACAGCAAAGTCCTTGCACTTGCTGACCACTGCTGTCCCCTTTGCTGTCCTCTGTTCTCTCCTTGACATTCTATCCAGACAAACTTTCATCCCACCGCCCTGCCCAAACAGTTCTCCCCAGAGTTAGTGGATGAGCCTTGTATGAAGTCCAGTGGCCAGCTCATGACTTTCCCCAGCACGGCTCAGTAGCACGATGACCTGCTGCCTGCTCCCTCCTTCTGGATGCCCACTTCATCCTCACTTCCTCAATGCCCTGCGTCACTCAGGCCTCCAGACATGGGGATGCCATAAAACGCAGCTGCCAAACACTTCTATTTTTTTTTTTTTCTTGAGACGGAGTTTCACTCTTGTTGCCCAGGCTGGAATGCAATGGCGCGATCTCGGCTTACTGCAACCTCCGCCTCCTGGGTTCAGGCAATTCTCCTGCCTCAGCCTCCTGAGTAGCTGGGATTACAGGCACCCGTCACCATGCCCAGCTAATTTTTTTGTATTTTTAGTAGAGATGGGGTTTCACCATGTTGACCAGGATTGTCTCGATCTCTTGACCTCGTGATCCCCCCACCTCGGCCTCCTAAAGTGCTGGGATTATATGCGTGAGCCACCGCCCCCGGCCCCACTTCTATTTTCTTTACACTCCCATTCCCCAGGTGGATTCATCTAGTCTTTTGTCTTAATTTTTTTTTTTAATTTAAAAAAAATTTTACTTTAAGTTATGGATACATATGCAGAATGTGCAGGTTTGTTACATAGTTATACATGTGCCATGGTGGTTTGGGGCACCCATCACCCTGTCATCTATGTTTTAAGTCCTAATATTCTCTAGTCTTGTGTCTTTAAATATCAGTTTTCAAACTCTTACTTTTCCAGCAAGGACCTTCCCATTGAACTGTATAGATAGGTACATGCAACTGACTTACTGACCACTCCGTGCCATGCTCGCCAGGAAGCCCAAATACAGCAGGTTCAGATGCAAACTCCTGATCTGCCTTCTCTCAGCCAAACTGCTCCTTCCCTAGTCTTCCCTATCTCAGGAAATCACAATTACATCCTTCTCACCACAGGGATAGAAATCTTACAGGAATTCTTTCTGTTTCTCTGCACAGAAATCCTTTTTGCTGTGTTTTCAAAATGCATCTGAAATATGGTGACGTCTCATCACATCCTCAGTTTCCTCCCACAAATCCAGGTAAATCTCATTTCTCATTTATATTGTCCATAGCTCAACCGGTCACATTGTCAGCCTCTCTTCCTCTAAGGCTGCATTGTCCAATACCATAGCTGCTAGGTACGTGGGGTTGTATACATTTAAGTTGAATTTAAATAAAATAAAATCAAGCATTCAACTGTTCAGTTGCACTCACCACACTTCAAGGGCTCAGTGGCCACCTGGGACTAGTGGCGACATGATAGGACAGCACAGATACTTATTGAAGAGAGTTTCACTGCTCTATAGTCTGTTCTCATCACAGCAGCCACAGGGAGGTGGTCGTAATGTAGGCACGTTAGTCCTCTGCTCAGACATGTTCGGCAGTTTTCTCTCATCCTTGGAATAAAAGACAAGGTCCATTCAGTGGCAAGTGACTGAATCATCTGCTGCTCTTGTCCATTAATTAATCCAGCCTGGTCTCCCAACGTCACACCATGCTCCCGCCTCGCGCAGTTCGCTGCATGACATTGACCTCCCTACTCCTGCTTAAACATGCCATGTAGGCTCTCAGCAGAGGCCTTTGCACTGGCTGTGATTCCTGCCTGGAATACTCTTCCCTGGAAGTTTGCATGGCTCAGGCCCTTCATTCCTTCCAGGGCTCTGCTCCAATACTGCCTTCTCCATGAAGCTGCTGCTTCCTAGGCTTTATTCAGAGAGCGTGTCAGCATTGAGCATCACACATATCCACGTGTTTGTTTTTCATCGTGTGATATAGAATGTAAGCCTTATGTGAATGAAGACTGCTGCTTAAATGGTATCTCTCCAGAGCCCTAAACAGCGTGTAGCACACAGTAGGTTCTCAGAATGTATGTGTTAAATTAATGAAGAAATTAAAAGAAGAGAGACACATAGGTGAGGAAACCCATTTCAATCATCCATAAAATTAGGATGTAAATATGCTTATTATGCACTCTATGATAGAAAATATTTACTCTCCACTCCGATTTCTCTATTACATGGATCCATAGATTAACCATATGTTCTATGTTGAGACACATAAAATGGAAATCTAATTTTGTGGCTTCAGGTCTAGCTTTTAGTGTAGAAGGTATGTACGTGTCACAAAATGACCATGAAATAGTGAGTTTATGCTCTTCGGTTTATCAAACCCTCCTCTGCTTCCATATCTCAGCAAGGACAATTACACACATCAAAAGGACCAGTGGAGGAAGTCCTCTGAGCAGAGCTTCTGCCCAGAAAAGCTCACTTCATTAGTGGTGCACGAGGCATGCTAGCTGCTGGAACAAACATACCCTGGAATATATGACAGTTCAATCATGATGGAGGTGTAATTTTCACTCTTGGAAAGTCCAGTACAGATGTTCTGACTGACAAACAGCTCTGCTCCAAGGGAGGATTCGGGCTCTTGATTCTCATCTCATGACCTCATCATCTTGAAAACATGGTTTCCAAGAGTTCCATGTACACCTGCATTAAGCCAGAAGTGGGGAGACAGCCAGGGGGAGGTTTCCAGGGAGGTTTTCCTGGACCAGATCTGGAAGAGGTGTACGTCACTTCTGTGAGCATCCTCTTAACTAGAACTCAGTCATAGCTTCACATATCTGCAAAGAGATCCAGGAAATATCATCAGTCCACATGTGCAGGGAGAAGAGGAAATGGTGAACAGCTGACCACTATCTCACAGGTAGCTAGTGCTGAGTAGCAGATGAATGAGATGAAGGAGTTTGCAGTAGAAAGAAGAGATGAAAAGTCACTTCCAGTTGGCATTTGAAAAGGCTTCAGTGAAAAGGAATTTTGCCACTGTATGGACAAGTCAAATTAGAACATATAGAGTAGAAAGGAACAACTCAGCATATATAGGTCCAAGTCTCAGTAAAGTCTTTTTTTTTTTTTTTTGAAAAGAATCTAAAAAAGGAGAAGAACATTCTGTTAGAAAGAGGGGTCGGGGCAAGCATATGGAATACTCGCAATGCTGGGCTTACATTGTCTGTGTGGACAGTGTCCAGCAGTGAGACTGGCTCACTGAAGCATAGAGACATATGCAGGGCAGGGAGTCTTTTCCACATATGACAGAAGAGGAAACCAGCTGAGTGAAGGGAGTTACTTACTTAACGACACATGATTAGAGTCAGAGGTGAGGCCAGACTCCCCACATCTAGGCTAGGGTGTGCTCATGTTGGAAGTACTCATGGAGAAGCACCAGGATGCCTCATGCTCCCTGTCATTAAGGACTGGAAGAATAGAGCTAATCAGACCTCTGAAGTCTATTGCATTTCCATTTGTCCCATTCAGATAATAAGGCAGGCAAAGTAAAACTCAATTAAAATTTGAAGCATGATTGTATTATTAAAATATTTTGACTGCCCTTCAGCTGTTCTCTTCAGCTTCTGATCTTATCTCGCAGGCATTTCAATTTCTGTGGGCACAGATTTAAAGTCACCATACCTGCCCTAATGTATAGACCAGCACATTAAAGACACTCGCTGTCTTCAGAGATCATGCTCCAGGGAATGGACAGAGGGTCCACTTCCAGCTTTCTAGACTTCTAGCCTAGGAAAGTTCCTCTCCAGGCATGATGTGGGCCATCTGGGAATATTACCTGGAGAGGAAAGGCACATTTTCAAAACTTATTGTCATGCTAATGATAATGGTCGTGGATTCCTTCCAGTCCCATTCTTTCACATCCAATAGCTCATCTCCTCTTTCCAACAGCCCAGAGCCCCAGAAAGGGCTTATCACATAGTAGGTTCACAATGGGTGTTCTCAATGTAATGGATGGATGACTTCATGGACATAAGTACACTGTGTTTTATCATTCTCATTGTGGAAAAGTGGAAATGACATCTCAGCGGTTTAATGACTTGCTGACAGACCTCGGGTGGCTGACCTGGCAGTAGAAACAGGTGTCTGAATTTGAGCCCAAAGCTCTTTCCTTCCTAACAAAGCTTCCCCAAGTGCACAGCCCTACACAGATCGGACCCGAGATGGTTTTTGGCAATGCAAGGCAATGGCATAAAATAACACCGAATCCCATTATGAGAACTGTCCATTCTTTTCAACTTCATTTCAGTTGCTTCAAGAGGAAGCTTCACATTGGGACTCAGATGCATGTGTGCCTTTAACATCTTCATAATGCAGATTTGGAGTCTTTCTTCCTACCAGAGATGGCATTCGCTCAAGCCTCAGCAGGAAACAGCTTCTACTTAGAATTTCATACCAGTGTTCTATTCTTATTGTCTTTATTTTACCCTCATCTCTAATTGATGACAAGGGAGATTGCTGCTGCTTTAAAAATGTAATATAGAATGTGTACAAAAAATTCGAGTAAAAAAGTGATTCCATTAAAGGGAACAATACTGAGACAATAACATGAATGATAGATTAGCTGTGGCAAAAGCCATGAGTGTCATCCAGCTTAGTAATGGAAGTCTGGAAATCATTACTTTTTATCAAGAAGCCTTCTTAAACAAACCAAAGAACCCAAAATCTTTTATGAAAATAAAGGGTAAAGAGTCTGTGGGCAGGGAGTGAGTCCTGCTTGAAGCATGGAGATTAGTCTGTGATATTTATCAGGTCTTAACTAAGCTAACTGGCCCTCATACCCTTAATACAAATACCACCTCCTTCACGAAGACTTTGACAGTTTCTCCAACCAGGTCTGATCCTTTTCTTGTTAAAATCCCTAAAATAATTTATTTGTAGCATTCTTAGGGCAACTGGGTTGCTTTTTTTTTTTTCCAAGTTATTTACTTGTATTTCTCCTTTTTTTTTTTTTTTTTTCTTTTCTAGTCCTCTTGAAATAAGTTCTAGGACCGGGTATGGTGGCTGAAGGCTGTAATCCTAGCACTTTGAGAGGCCAAGGTAGGCAGATTATTTGAGGTCAGGAGTTCAAGACCAGCCTGGCCAATATGGTGAAACCCTGTGTCTACTAAAAATACGAAAAATTATCCAGGCATGGTGGTAGACACCTGTAATCCCAGCTACTCAAGAAGGTGAGGCAGGATAATTGCTTGTACCTGGGAGGCAGAGGTTGTAGTGAGCAGAGATTGCAGCACTGCACTCCAGCCTGGGCAACAGAGTGAGACTCCGCCCACCCCCCACCCCTCCACACCGAAGAAAAGAAAGTTCTGTACCTGGCATCCTTGAATTTTCTTGAATCGAGTCAGATCTACTCCTTTGTGAGTACTGAAAAAAGTCCTCTGTAGGACTTTAGGTAGAGGGGCAATGGTGTGATAGATGCTTCTAACAGGACTTGCTTCTCTGTGGGGAAGCAAATGGAAGCTATGCAAGAAATTACTGTGATGGAGTGACTAGATCTCTGAGATCTCTAAATGATATAAATTGCTGGCACAGCCTTAGCCATCTCAGTTCTTTTCTGAGATGGCCCAGAAGTCCTCATTTCTTACTGGTCTTTAAAAGCCATTTGACATTCCCACTCAGCCTTGTTTCCAGGAAACTTCTTTTATACACACACACACACATATATGCTTTACATTCTGGGGTAAATGTGCAGAACGTGCAGGTTTATTACATAGGTATATATGTGCCATGGTGATTTGCTGCATCCATCACCCACGTCATCTACGTTAGGTAGTTGTCCTAAAGTTATCCCTCCCCAATGCCCCCATCCCCTGCTATCTCTCCCCTAGCCCCCCCACCTCCCCCCAACAGGCCCCAGGGTATGATGTTCCCCTTCTTGTGTCCTTGTGTTCTCATTGTTCAACATCCACTTATGAGTAAGAACATGCAGTGTCTGGTTTTCTGTTCTTATGTAAGTTTGCTGAGAATGATGGTTTCCAGCTTCATCCATGTCCTTGCAAATGACATAAACTCATCCTTTTTATGGCTGCATAAGATTCCATAGTGTGTATGTGCCACAAAGAACTTAAACAAATTTACAATAAAAAAACGAACAACCCCATCAAAAAGTGGGCGAAGGATATGAACAAACATTTTTCAAAAGAAGACATTCAACCAACAAATATATGAAAAAAGCTCATCATCACTGGTCATTAGAGAAATGCAAAGGAAGTGTCTTTTTTCTGGTGCAGCGACCTGCAAAAATGAGCAGGGCTGGGCATCTAGAAACAAATTGAAAGCTACCAGAGAGGGAATGGCATTCCAGGAAAAGAGAATTTCATGTTCAGATGATTGAAGGCATGAAATGATTTTACTTATGGAAGGGGTATTGGTGGGTGCAATGTGGCAGAACACAAGGTGAATATGGACAGGATGCTAAGGAGCTAGACATGAGGATGAAGTACATTTTTTCAAGGATAAGGAAATGGAAGTGTTAGTGTCTAAACTTCATCCTAAAAGTTACAGAGATCCTCAGCAACGTTGAAGTAAGTGATGGAAGAACACAGTCAAGTTGTGTTTTGCGTGGAAAGGTTATTGCAGCACCGTGGTGTGGGAGAGTGGAGTGAATGGGGCAAGCCTGGAAAACCCATGTGAATTTCCAGTTTGGAGCCATAGCAGGGAGGGTAGGGAAGCTAGGGGCAGGCAGATGCACAAGGAGCCCTGCCCTATGGAACCCGACTTTAGACTCCCATTCATATCAAACACATGAGAATATTCAGGAAGCGTCCTCCAGAATAGAGCATCGATTGAACAATTATCTCTGAATAATTAAATTTGCAGATTTAAGCCCATAGCAGTAGAGTTTATTTATAATTGGAGCCACAGTTTGCATGCACTTTAAATGCAAAGAAGGGCTTTGTCAAGTTATTATATTACTCAAGAGTTTAAATAATAACACACTAATTGTCAAAGCCAACATCAAGAGTCACACCATATTGTCCCTATTACATTTGGAAACTGTTTAAAGTGATTTAATAATTTAAAAAAAGAAATTGAAAATTTAGCCTTATCTTCTCATAGATATGGATGGTCGTTTGTTTCATGTGTTCCAGTATTTTTTTAAGATAGAGGGATATTTCTTTGGTTATGTAAAGAAAAGTCTCTGTATAATGTTTTTAGAATAGATATATGCCTGTATATTAAACCAAGCTAAAAGGCAACATGCTTGGATACTAATGGTTTTTTGATAAGACACTTATCAAAAAGTAAATAAAACAGTAAAACTGAAAAAAAAAAAAAATGAACCCCTTAGAATTAGAGCTATAAGGGACTACTCCAATAGAGTAGTCTGTTCATTAGACACCTGGGAGCTGATGGAGAATGTTCTGTGTAGAATGCTATGGTTATGTTTGGTTTTAAAGATCATTCTAGTATGCCCCTCCCAACCTCTACTCTGCTGAGAGGGCCTGGAAAGAGGTATCTGCAGCCAGACAACCAGCAAGGATGTGATTGCAGTCATCCAGGGGAAGGAACGTGCCAGAATGAGTTATTAAATTAACAGGAGTGTGTTGAACTGAAGCTTTAACATATAGCTAAGCAGGTCTGAGCAAACCTCCGAAGTCTAATGAGGGAGCTGGGCCAAAGAAACACCTGTGGCTTGGGGAAGGTTTTGTCCTTATTTCTTCCTATAGGACACTACATCCAGAAATATCATTTCGAATGGTTAATAGAACAAAACCCTGGCAAGTCACCTGTGATTCCCGGCACAGAGAGTTTAAGGCATTTGTCCACAAAGCTAGTTCATGATCTGCCATGCTTACAAACCCTGGCCTGTTAATTTCTATCCCTGCACTATATAATGTTTACATGCAGTTTTATTAGATTGGTGCAGAGGTAACTGTGGCTTTTGCAATGGCAAAAAACCGCAATTTCTTTTGTACCAACCTAAAAGTTTCATAAAATGTCAGGGCATGAGCACAAACCAGGAAGCCAAGTATGCTGGTCCCTCTTAAGTTAATAGCTCTTGTAGGGGTGGCTTAACAGAGTCCTCCAGGAAAAGTGCAGGTGAGGTCGAAGCTCACAAACAAAATATTGGGTAAAATAAGCCAGGCCCAACGGAGTGCATGCTGTGTGAGTTCATTTGCATGGAGCATGAAGACAGGCACAACTAACCTTGGCTGTTAGAAGTAGGACAGTGGGTCCAGGTGCAGTGGCTCATGCCTGTAATCCCAGCACTTTGGGAGGCCAAGGAGGCCGGATCACCAGAGGTCAGGAGTTCGAGACCAACCTGACTGACATGGTGAAACCCGGTCTCTTTCAAAAATAAAAAAATTAGCTGGGTGTGGTGGAGGGCACCTGTAATCACAGCTATTCAGGAGGGAGGCTGAGGCAGGACAATCACTTGAACCCGGGAGGTGGAAATTGCAGTAAGCTGAGAGCGTGCCACTGCACTCCAGCCTGGATGACAAGAGTGAAACTCTGTCTCAAAAAAAAAAAAAAAAAAGAAGTAGGATAGTGGTTAGTCTCTGGGAGTGGACGGGTGGGTAAGGATTGGGGGATCCTGAGGGAGGTTCCTGAGGATTGATGGTGGGAGGTTTCCTGAGCTAGGAGCGGGTTCAATGGGCACATTTGATTTGTGAAAATGCCTTCAGCTGTACCCTTACAGGTGTGCCTCTCAGTATGTATGCTGTGTGCCTCAACAAAAGGTAAAAACATAGCCATCTATAGATATACCTGTATTTGTATCTATGCCAAAACTATGTCTATATTCATATCAATATCTATGCCTATATGTGCATATATACGTATAGATGTAGGTATAGATGAAATATAGATAGGAGTAAATAGGCATAAACTGTAGCTATGTATCTTTGGCTAGCTGAAGAGAGGACACTATTGCCAAACTTTTTCATGTTTTCTTATTATAATAAAACAAATCGATCCTATACTTAGAAAATTATTTATTCTCCCTGAAACTCAGATTATGAATCTATAAAATGAAGATTATTAAATACATCCTGGCCCAGATCAGAAGCTCCTTGAAGGTCTTAGTCCATTCCCTCTGTCCTGCACACTTTTTTCCATGTGGCCTGGCTGGAGTGGAGGTGCCTAATATATACATATCTTCTTGGGTGACCAGATGTCCTGCTGAGGCCTGGAACCTTGGGCAGGTTCTACCCAGTCCCATCGAGAACTCTGCTGGGAGCATCTCTGTCCACCTACCAAGGAGTCCTCTCAGCTCACCCTTTCACGTCCGTCAGAGGTTGATGTAACTAGTCAGCTAGGATTCTGGTCCAAATATCAAATACCACAAAATACCATCTCGATTTCTAAAGCTTCCTTGTCTGGTAAATGGGGTTAATAATAAATGTCTTTCTCATCTCCCGGATCTACTGTAAAGATCAAACAAGGTAATAAATGTGACAGCATGTTGTCATCTGCAAAGATACACACAATCATAAGGTTCAGCCTTAGTGACTTAATGCTGTTCTTGTCTTCTCACAGGTCCATCTTCCCCACTGGAACGTGATCTCTGCAAGGTGAAGATAGGGTTTCCTTCGTCACTGCAACCCTGGAACCTAAGGCACACAGCCTGGGATAGAGCCATTGAATGTGAAATACCTGAATGAGTAAGAACTCCTTGCATGATTATATGTTCTCAGTGTTTCGTGAAGAAATGCCACATGATAGCAACAGCACCACTATCCTTCAGCCCTTATAAATTTTCAACATGTTTTCACTGGATTTTACAGTCTATGCCTTGGATGTCAAGATGTGTGTTAGAAACCGCAAACAGTAATAAATGACGACACCATGATAACCACGGAAAATCGATGATAAAACAGGAAAACAGTATCTTATTACTGACGAGTGAAATAGAAATCAGGGTACATGTTCGTGCTTAGGAATTAGATTAGAAAATTGACAACATGATAACTTTTAACAAAAACAAGGTTCAACAGTCCTGTGGAATGTAAAAGCATAATGGTAATCCACGAGCTATAATACAGTATTTTATGGTGTCACTGATGTTACCTGAACCATTTTATCTGTGAGAAGATTACCTGTAGGTTTGAATCTGAAGGTGTGTTTTATTACCTATTTTAAAGGCAACCTGATGGTGTCCGTTTCACAATCCGTAAATATAAAAAGATACCCTTTTGTTTAATTTACCAATTTCTAAGTCACAGATGTGCAATTTGTAAGCTCCTAATGATTTGCAAATTTCTGTAATCTTGTTTTGTAGGCTGCAGTGTGAGAAAGCAGTGGAGAGAAAATACAGGAAAAAATCACAGCCAGGGGGTCCCGTCCATTCTCTGTGTTGTTGTAATTGATGAGATGAGAAGGGATCTGTTTGATGAGCAATTCCACTCACTCTGCATGGAAGTGGAGTTGATATCATTCGTTGATATGGGTCAGTGCAGTTTATTCACCCTGTGCCAATTTTTTGGTTATGCATTCAGGTTTTAAAATATTCAGCCTCAAAATGCAGTGCATGCAATTTTGAAATCGATTTTCCACTGTGGGTCTCTGAATGGGATGCAAACCTGATAAAGGTCTCATGGGTGAAATTTGAAATTTGTCCTATTTGATGTGAATCCAATAGGATTTATAGCAGCAACAACAAAGATAGTCAAATACTTTCCAGTTTTAAATGGGAATGTTAGTGCTTGTGAAAGGCATCAACTTGATGTCGCCCAGAGGACTGAGGTCTTTTAGCCACAACTGATAAAGAGAAAGGAAAACAATCAAATCAAATCAAAATACTGGCACGAGCTTTCCCAGGCTGGTCAGAGTTCAAGCTGGGCGACTCAAGGATGGGTCAAAATCAAACCTCTCACAGCATAGGAAGGAAGTATCACCCGTGTTCCTGATGTCAACCTAAATGTGGCACTTCAGTGTTCTGCCTTAATCATCCCCCAAATCCATTTTTCAGAGAGTGGGTGCCTTTGCCAGGATATCACAGCATCGAGGTGGGCTCCGAACTTGGATGTGTCTGACTCCAAAGCCCAGGTTTCTTGTAAGTTATAGCCCAAAGTGGAGTCCTTAGGGAGGAAAAAGGAGGGCACCATGAATAATTATACCAGGACAGCAGAGAGCAGCCAGGACAGACCCAGGTAAACGCTAGAAAAGCATGCAGTTAGACCCTACTGCTGGGAACATAAGACCCCATTGCCCCACATAGCACAAAAACAGACAGACAAGAGCACCCTATATTCTGGGGAAATGGAAGGAGCCTGCAGGACCCTTTGCCCAGAATCCCAAGTACTGCCCCTGACACAGAAATAGTGCCTGGATGCTGGTTCATGTGGTTTGCAATACAGATTTAGTATCCCTTATCCAAAATGGTTGGGGTCTGAAGGATTTTAGATTTCTGATTTTTTCAGATTTTGAAATATTTGTGTGCACATAATGAGATATCTTGGGGCTGAGACCCAAGTCTAAACACAATTTTTTTTTTTTATGTTTCATATGCCTTATGCACATAGCCACAAGGTAATTTTTATACAATATTTTAAATAATTCGTGCATGAAACAAAATTTGTGTTAATTATATATGAAGTTTTCCATTTGTGATATCATATTGGTACTCAAAAGTTCTGGACTTCAGAGCATTTTGGATCTTGGATTTTGGGATTAGGGATGCTTCCCCTGTATACACAAAGTAGGGATCAGGGGCTGGCACGTGCACAGGAATTCCTGGGGGCCAGGCCTCTGCCACACTCCTTCTCTGGGGAGCGGTCGCCCTCTCCCCCTGCTGCAACCTTGAGAACAGAATGGGAGCTTCCCCTTAGCCACAGGGATCAACCTAATGTCCGTCACCTCCCTCCTCATGTATACACATTTCCCAAATGATTGGTCCAGGCCTGTGATCCAACCTGGGCCAATTAGAAACCTTCCCCCAGATTTCTCACTTGGGGTTGGAGCCCCATAAATTGGAGCTGCTGCCATCCAACAAGGAGGGTACAGCAGGGGTGTGAGGCAGGAGGTGAGAGTGCCTTGCAGAGAGTGTCTGGCTCCCGCCTCCCCCAGCTGCTCCCTCACTGAGCCAGTGCAACTCCCTCCTGCTTTGTGCTTGGGTTAATCCTCCTCTGTTCCTATACTAGCAACTAAAAGGGTTCTAGATAATGTGAGTACTACAGCCGACACCTGGCTGATGTGAGGGACTGCGAGGTGGGGTGGCAGAGCAGTGAGCCAGGTGCCTGGACAAGTCTGCAGGCTCCAGTGAATGGAGCATTGCAACTACCCAAAGTGTACTCCACCAGCCAACAGTGTGAGCATTCCCTAGGAACTTACAGGAATGTAGAATGCTGGACCCACTAAATGGGAGTCTGCATTTTCACTAGATTACCAGGACATTCATACAGCATTAAACTTAGAAATGCATTTAACTCCAGGACAATAACATTAACTGTTGATTCAGTGGCGTACATTCATCGACAGTGGACCAAGGGCAAAAACCAGGCTTCATTCTCTAGGGTTATTATCGAGAGAAAGCAGTGTGTCTCTGGAGACAAGGACTCTCAGTTTCCATTTTGTCCTGATGTCAGCCTAAAAGTAGAGTGAGGCCACTGAAAGCTCACAGCTGGTTCCACGTGCTGAGTCTGAGAAAAGGGGACTCTTTCATCCTATCGCATCCTAAAGATACGCCAGTTTGCTCCGTCCCTTTTCTTTCTTACTCATTTGCCCCTCTGCCTTCAGGTCTGTGCAGAGGCAAAGTTCTGTGTATTAGAGTACACAGCTACGCTACGTCACCTTACCTTTCTCAACGGGACAGAGTCTTCTCTACCATGACAACATGCTCATTTGCTGAGCCGTACATGGGCTACAATTTTAGCCCCCATAATTTATCCTTTAAGAATCTCTAATAGCTTCGTGAATCTGGGAAGCAATAAAATCATCAACTTTTCTTAAGCTTAAATTAAGTGCAGATCCTTCTTTCCGTTTAAGTCACAGCAAAAGCTTTGCTTTTCATTCAGCTCCACACATATTTATGGGCATCTATCAGGACCCAGCGCTTCCGCCCATCACTCCATGTGCAGGCCTCTACTCACGATTCATATTTGGACAGGAACTTGAAGTTTACAAAGCCCTTTGACACGTATGTCCTCATTTGATCCAAACAAATGATGCATTCAAAAAAGCACTTGCATTGAGGTAGAGATGCTAGTTAATATGGTAATAATATCAATGCTGATATTCATGTTAAATTAAGAGTAGTGATAATAATAAGCCTTGTGGGACAGGTATTCAAATGTTTGTTGAATTAATGAACATAAAAACTTTCATTATTTATGGGTTGATTTTTATATTTAGATCCAGCGAGAGTTGCCTTAATGCAAAGTTAAAATCGGCGCCTCCTGTGCCCATGGTTTCTGTCGTGCTTCCGTTAGTGTGGTAATTAGAATAATGGACCTCTAGAGAGGTCCCTGTCCTAATCCCCATAACCTGTGACTATACTGCCTTACGTGGCAGAAGGAACTTTGTAGGCGAGATCAGGAATATGAACCTGGGGATAAGATGATTATCCTGGGTTATTCCGGGTAATTGTATCATATGAATCCTTAAAAGTGTAAAAGCTTTTCCAGCTTTTTGTGGGGATGAAGAAGATGTGGACATTGAAGAATGTACAGTAGAATCCTACCTGGCTGGCTTTAAAGATGGAGGAAAGGGGTCATAAACCAAGGAATGTTGGTGTCATCTAGTAGCTGGAAAAGGCAAAGAAATGAGTTCTACCCTCAAAGCTGCAGGATGACTGACTAACATACATCTTGCTTTTAGCCTGATGAAACCTATGCTTGGCTTCTAAACTATCAAGAAGATAATACATTTATGTTGTTTAAGCCAGACTCCCCAACCCCTGGCCACGGAGGGCTACTGGTCCATGGCTTGTTAGGAGCTGGGGTGCATAGCAGGAGGTTAGTAGTAAGGCAAGTGAAACTTCGTTTGCATTTACAGCCACTCCCTATCTCTCCCATTGCCTCCTGAGCTTCTCTTTCTGTCAGATCAATGGTAGCATTAGATTCTCACAGTGGCACAAACCCTATTGTGAACTGCACATGCAAGGGATCGAGGTTGTGTGTTTCGTATGAGAATCTAATGCCTGATGGTCTGTCGCTGTCTCCCATCTCCCCCAGATAGGACTGCCTAGTTGCAGCAAAACGATCTCAGAACTCCCTCTGATTCCACATTATGGTCAGTTGTATAATTATTTCTTTATATGTTACAATGTACTAATGATAAAAATAAAGTGCACCACAAATGTAATATGCTTGAGTCATACCAAAACCATCCTCTGCTCCCAGTATGTGGAAAAATTGTCTTCCATGAGACCATTCTCTGATGCCAAAAAGGTTGGAGATCACTGGTTTAAGCCACCAATTTTGTGATCATTTTTCACCTCAGCAACTGGGAACGCATACGGCCACATTATTATCAGGAAAAACAAAAAATACACAGAGAGAATGGTCTCTGGGTCTTTGATCAGGAACAGTAAAAGTGAAGAGCAACATCATTTACAATCCTAAAAAGAGTCCTCCCCAGCAGCACAGCAGATGTGGAAGGCATGGCATCAGATTCCGATTTGCTAAGTAGTCCTGTGGCATGATGGGGAGCCAGGCTGGTTGGGTTAAAATATGATTTGTGTTCATAAGCAGAGAATGTAACCCTTGACAGACAATCCAACTGCTCTGTGCCTCAGTTTCTTACACTAAAGTGGGAATAATAATGATACAAATGTCATATTCCTATGTGAGGGTGGAATAAGTTGACATACGTAAGCACTAACATAGTGCCTGATACACCACAAGTGCTATGCACACGTTGGACTCTGCTTAAATTTACATTAGATGTTTTAGCTTAGCCTACGAATTTAGTTAGGAGAAGATGAAACAAAGTTTCCAAACTTTTGGAGTTTAGAAAGAATATAATCCATGGAGTCAAATTCAAGTCATAGCTCAGCTAAAGTAATAGGCAGTTTATTTACTCTTTGACCTTCATTTTCCACCCTCTAAATAACAACAACAATGACAACAACAAATAAACAAACAAAACAATGAAAACTACCCAGTGGTATTACTATAATGTGGAAATGTGGTATCATCCATGGACAGAGGTGTCTCCTCGATTTGAGAGCCACACACAGCTACCTCTGCCTGTTAGCCCATTGCGTCCTCATCTTCCCATGAGGCTTCAGTGTTCTACTGCTGACTCTCCCACTACCGGGATTTACATTGCATGAAAATTGCTTCCTCAAATGCAAGCTAACATATGCCTGACATAGTTATTATAGAATGGCTTTATTGTACACACCTATTTTTATTATTGCGTTATAATAATGGAATATCAGTAGCAGATGAAAGCTTCTGTACCAAACAGCAGGCCTTCACTTTGACAAGCCTGGCCATCATTGTGTATGCGGATGGAGACTGAGTTGCTGGCCACCTTAAATAAAAAGTCTCCGACAATCTGAAAGAACATTTACTTTCAGGAGCACACTTTAAAGAGTGACTAACTGTACCTACGAAGCGGTACAACTGGGCAAGGGACTAGCAAAACCCCAAGGGGTAAGTTGCCTCCCAGGTAACCAGCATGTCTAAATATCCAAATGACCATGAAAAATGAGGGATGCTTGGGATTCCGTGTGGTTCCTTAGTGCTACTGAGTCACTGTGGTTTTTCAAAACTGCAGGGATTGTTGCTGACTGGGGACTGAGCAATTGCCACAGTCCACTCCATTTTCATCTGCGGCAGAAGGCCTGCTCACCTTGAGCATATGCAAGATGCTTACTGCTTCATCTCTCTCCTCCTTAATCCCATCACCCTCTCCTACTCCTCTTCTGACAGCTTTGCATCTCTACCCTTTCATGTAGCTGACTTAGCTGACTTAAACGTCTTAGCATCCCTGAGAGGTGGAAAAAGTCAATGGAAGATGGTGGAAGGGAGCCATTGTGAGGGGCTGAGTTCAATTCAGTGTCAATATGGGAGATGTGAATTATGGGAGCATGAGGGCATTAGCTCTCAGAGGAATAGGAGGTTTAGAAAGAGCCTGTCTCTTAGATGACGAGCTTGAAGATGGCAACAAAAGGCCTAGGCTTGAGACTCTCAGTTTGCATCGTGAACTCAGTTTCCATATCTATGAAATGCACATGACTATCACTATCTGGAAATGTTACGCACATGAACAGAACATATGTGAACTTTGCAGCAAGGCGCATGCCACCTGGAAGGTGGTCAACATCAGCTCCTTCTTAGTGATGGGGCTGGTGGGGGTAGGGTGAGAATTGTTTGGAGTATCTGAGTAAAACTTCCCCCACTATCTCATTTTATGACCTCAAATATGTTATTTAATCTCTTGAACCCTCACCTACCAAACCTAAATAACACCTTCCCTTCACCTTCCTCAAGGGAGCTGCTAGTCTGGCTACTGAAACACGGATGCTTACCTGCTCCCTTCAAGATCTGAAGTCATGCAGAAGTTTTTTTCAAGATCTGGAGGGGAGAGAGTTACTCAGCCATAAAGGGATCAGTTGAGAATGATGGCAGAATGAGGGAGGCAGAGAAGATATTACAGCAATAACTTTTTACCTCCCTCATTCTGTTTTTCTCTGTACCTTCCTCTCCTACCTTTCCCCAACCAACACCTTTTCCTCTTATCTTTTATGCTTTGGCTCAGTTAAAGGTCCTTTTAGGAGCCCTCTCTAACTTCAAAGGTCAGGGATTGATGGCCTTCCATGTCACCCTGCTCTTCACCAAATTAGAGCTTTTTTAAAAAAAAAAAAAATATATATATATATATATATGTATATAACATTTTATCTATCTATTATCTATCTGTCTATCCATCCATCCATCAGTCTGTTCATCCATCCATCCATCCGTCAGTCTGTCCATCCATCCATCCATCCATCCAGATATCTATCTATCTATCTATCTATCTATCTATCTATCTATCTATCTATCTTATCTAACCTATCTATTCTATCATTTGTACAACTATCTTCTATCTACATATACATACATACATGTACACATCTATGATTTAAGATTAAAATAAGACTATATAGCTCTTAATGAAGAAAAGCAAACCTCTGTCCAGCCATGTCCACACCCAATATCTGCCCCCAGAACGCTTTTAATGTTTAGCTGTTTTTGCATGTTATTTATCTCTCTATGTTTATAGTAACCTGTTTGCATAGCTATATATTTTATACTTACTGTAGGGAAGACCCACTGACTTTCTATGATACAAAGTGAGCCCTAGGACTTTGTCTGCTCTCTCCCATGCACATGCGGAAATACACAACTTTTTGCATTTCTTCCTCCTCTCGTTACTGTTCAGTTTTTGTTTGAATCAATCTTTAATGCTCCTGACATCATGGCCATGCCTGTATTGTCCACGCTGAGTCTCAGAGAGTGTGATGATTGGATTTCCCTTCTTGTTTGGTGTCACTGAGTTAACCAATGCCTCGTCTATTTAAGTCATTGTTGCTGTTTTCTGTAGTCTTACTACGAATTCATCTCCAAACTCTCTTGTACATGCTTTTCCTAATGCGGTTGGAGAATCGGGTCATCCATAGGGTCTCTTTTGTTCTAGGAAAAGTCTTTTCTGGAACTTTTTATGCTCCTGCTTTGGCCTGATCCTATTTTTCTGGAAACCACGCATGTCATCCTAGAGATTCCTTCCTTCTTGATCCTGGGAATTCCTTTCACTTCTGTCCTTCGTTGGTTTCTTTTCCTGTATTTTATGTCCCCCTTGTTCTTAGTTATCACCTTTATTTGGGGCACGCAATCTTCTGTCATTCCTGGAGAGAGGGCACAGGATGTGTATGAACAACGTGTCTTTATCCAACCTTCCCACTTGATTGTAGTTTGGCAGCTATGCATTGAATTCTAGGTTGGACTACCTTTCCCTCTGAGTCCAAGGACATTGATGTACCACCTTCCAGCTTCCAGGGCTGCTGAGAAACCAGTATCTTACTGAATCCTTACGATACGAATGCCACTTGTTTGTTCTCGCTTTCTGGAAGCTTTACAAATCTTCTCTGTATCTCTCGTGTTCTAAAAGTGGCAGTGCTAGGTTAATTCTATGTCTTCACTATTGTGAATAGAGCTGCGGTGAGCATGAGAGTGTATGTGTCTCTCATAGAATGAATTATTTTCCTTTGGGTTCACTTAATTCACATGATCATGTAGATCTTGCAAATGTTGACACATTTTATCATACTATATGAAAAACACATTTGTTAATATCGGCAATCTCATTACAAAAACTCCTTAAGAATTGGGAAGCTGTCAAATTAACGAAGACGTACAGAAAACTTTCAAAATTCGAATTTTCACTGGAGAGTTTGAATTTTATCATTAAAAGCAGATTGTCAGCTGTTTTCCTAACAGGCCCACTTCATTAACTTTTAATAAACTCTCTGACAAACAAAACAGCAAAATAAAAATGACAGTCCTTGCTTCAGTCATTTTACACTGATCGTGCAGAATACTTCGAGGACACTTTTAAATTGTGTTTTGATTATCTTTCATGTCTGCAATTGTTTTTGCTTTACTGTTGCTTAAGATTCTTATTTTTCTTTTAAGGTAAAATTTACATTCAATTAAGTGAACAAATCTTAAATGTCCCACTATTTTGCCATGTATGTACCTATGCAACAACTCTGCATGATCTGCACATGTACCCCAGAACCTAAAGTACAAAAATAAAAATAAAATAAAATTAAAAAAGAGTTTGACTGATACAGATACCACTGCAACCAAAACACAGTCCAGATCCTATCGTGGGAAAGACCTCTCTATTTACTCAAGTAGAGAGAAGGACTCATTTTCTACTTCTCTACCAAGGGAAAGGCGCTTTGGACTTCCTCATGATGCCCTCGTTTGGCATTCCAGAACTGTATATAAGAAATAGCATTGCATGTTGTCTGTGTCCTGCCTTTTTTTTTTTTTTTGAGATAGAGTCTCCGTCTGTTGCAGGCTGGAGTGCAGTTGTGCGATCTCAGCTCACTGCAGCCTCCGACTCCCTGGTTCTAGTGATTCTTCTGCCTCAGCGTCCTGAGTAGTTAGAATTACAGGCACATACCATCATGCCCAGCTAATTTTTGTATTTTTAGTAGAGATGAGGTTTCACCATGTTGGCCAGGATGGTTTCAATCTCCTGACCTCATGATCCGCCCCACTCGGCCTCTCAAAGTGCTGGAATTAGAGCCGTGAGCCACTGTGCTCTGCCTGTGTCCAGCCTCTCTACCCTGACATGTTTCTGGTGTTTCTCTATACTGCTACATGTATCCATGGCGTGTTTCTTCTTATTTCTGAGTATTGTTCCATTTATTACCCATTGCCATTCAGTGGGCCCCTGGGCTGGGCTGTATCCTGTTTGGGGCTGTTATGAATGAAGCTGAAATTAATATTTTGTGCAGTTCTTTCAGTAAACATCTTTTTACTTCTACTGGGTAAATACCTAGAAGTGAAATATTTAGGTCATAGGGGGATGTTTAGATTTGTTTTCAGAAACTGCCAGAAGTTTTTCCAATATAACTGAAACATTTTTTAACCACCGTAATAGTACATGAGTGTTCTGGTTGTTTCACATTCTTGTCAACATTTGGCTTTGTCAGGCATTCCCATTTTAGCTCCTTTGGTGGTTATATAGTGATATCTTGTTATGATTCATATTTGTATTTTTTTCTAATAGATGATGATGTTGAGCATTTTTTCTTTTTCTTTCTTTCTTTCTTTCTTTCTTTCTTTTTTTTTTTTTTTTTTGAGAGGGAGTTTTGCTCTTGTTGCCCAGGCTGGGGTGCAATGGCACAATCTCAGCTCACCATAGTCTCCACCTCCCAGGTCCAAGCAAATCTCCTGCCTTAGCCTCCCAAGTAGCTGGGATTACAGACATGCGCCACCACACCCTGCTATATTTTTATTTTTAGTAGAGATGGGGTTTCTCCATGTTGGTCAGGCTAGTCACATTTTTTCATGTCCCTATTGGCCATTTATCTATATCCTTTTATGAAGTATCTGTTGTCCATTTTTTATTGGATCATTTGTCTTCATATTATTGATTTAAAGGGATTAATTATATATCCCATATACATGTGATGTGTGTATATCTCCTTTGTGAAATTATTTAGATACTTTAAAAATTTTAATTGTGCAAAATACATATAGCATAAAATCCACCATCTTAATCATTTTTAAGTGTATAACTTAGTAGTGTTAAATGCTAACACACTTTTAATCCTCAAGACGTTTTTCTTTTGCTCCAAATGTTTTCTTTTAATAGTGAATTATTCTTTTTCAATAGATGCAATATCTTCCTTTATTTCTCTAAATTACATAATTATCTTCTGTTCCCTGCAATGTCTCATTTTCCATTTTGATTTAGAGTCTGAAGTCCATGCTCTTCTCAAATACATATGATCCTTTATTTCCCATAGACAATGAAGAGCATGGAGTCATAGCTTGTGTGGAGGCTGCATGTGCTGGGTGGGGTTTGTCAAATGCTTTGCCTGAAAATAGATAAATGGCTCAGCTCTTTCATTGGTTCAACTCCGAATTTTATTTGTAGGTCTTGGATCATGAGCTGCTCAGAGTTTCCAATGATGATGGAAACTTTTGCCTGGCCTCTCTTATCCTAACCATGTTCTGATGGCCGAGTAGGGGAAGTGAGTTGAGGTGGCGGGTGTGAAGGATCTCACCTTGCAGTCACTAGGCTTTCACCAAATCTTCTTGGTTTCACTGGGCTACCTGGGATCTGGAGCCTTCCTAGTTCAGTTCTTCTGCAGACTAAACTCCATGTCTCTTGCCTCTGGCAAGGTAGTATGGAGGAAACAGTTTGGGCCGGGGCAGAGCAGACATAACCTCCTAGCCAGTCATCCTGTATTCAGTCTGACCTTGAATCTGGCCTTCAGAGGCAAGTGGTTGTCCCCTCCTCAGCCTCCCCAGGACTCCCCAGTCCACACCCCCATGGCCCTGGAGGCCCCTTCTCCAGGCAGACACTGTGGTGTTGTTCTTGCTGTCAGCCAAGTGATTTGCTGCCTTCCCACCCATTCTCTGAGGTCCTAGTGTTTGACACCCTTGATCTGCTGTTCCTGCCTCTCTGATTTCCTTATCTTCGTGGACCTGTATATTCCCTCCTTTGCAGTGCTATGGGAAGAAGGTCAGAGGAGGGATGCCCATCATGCGCCTTACACAACGTATGGTCAATGTCAGCTTACACTTGTCTCTGAGCTCCTTCCGGGGCAGGGACCATAAATATATGGTTACCGTTATCTCCCAGATGGCAGGTGCACAACAAACATTTGCTGAGCTGGATATATTCCTGCACTGCTTCCAGAGATGTGCCTGTCCCACCCTGGTTTGTGGTAATAGTACCTCATTGCTTGGTGATTCAAACCTGGAAATAACTCCTTCATTATTCTGAAGTGTGGACTCTGAGACATTCTCTGTGCCACCATGAGCGTGCTTTCTTACCATGGCACTCTACCAGGAGCTGGACTCTCCATCGCCTTCCTTCCACTCTTCCGTAGGTTACAGGCAGGCACTAGCGGGTCACAGGGGACTTTGCTCTGCTTCGTCGCCTTCCTGCCTTGAATGTCTGCGTTTGGGGCCTGTGCTTATTTTCACGTTTTCATTACAGGCTGCCACTGGATTCTCAAAAGGCAAATTGGCCCCAACTCTCTTAAAAAACAAACAGCCTCTCCTAGTGCTCCAAAATAATTATCTCCAAAAGGGAAGGAGGCAGCCCATCCACTTTCAGTCCTAAATGACATCATGGCTGGTGTGCAGTATTTAGAAGATTAATAACATCTGCTTTTCAAATCACGGTTGCTCGCAGACCCCGGAGCTCACATCAAACATATGGGGCGCTTTGTATGCATGATGTGCAGGAGAACACTCCACTGCCAAGGCCACAGACTAGAGAAACGTTGTCACAATAACACTTGCTTCCTTTTATTGAGGGCTTTTGATGAGATGGGCAGGTACTGACCCCTTACACAGACTACACCTCAATTACCAAGGTCAGCCTGCAGCATCAGTACTGTTATTCTGACTTACTTTAAAGGAAAGCTAAAGATCCAAAAGACTGAAAAATGTATCAAACTTCCGACAGAGAGTCAGTGATGAAGTCAAAAATCAAATTCAAGTAGGCATGACTCCAAACAGGACTCTTTCAACTCTCCCAACCTGTTTCCAATTTTGACCAGCAGGACGCATGCAGAAACAGAGTTTACAGAATATCTGTGATGAGACGGGACCTTCCACTCGTTCGATCATCTTCTTCTCAGTTAAACACATTCCAGAGCGTGGAGTTTGACTGGAGAAACCCTTTCATCCCTGGAGCGGCGTCCACATTTGTTTCTTGATGTTGAATAAAGTGGCTTGCATCACTGCAAATCAAGAATGTACATGATAACCCAGCAACCCCAGCTTCTGATTTATACAGACTGATACTGGAAGATGAAAATGGAAGTGAACCACTGTCTGCATTTTAAACACGTTTGCCTGAGGTTTTATGTTATTTTCTTTCTCTTCTTTCAGGGTTAGAGAAATTGGCAGGCTGCCCCTAGCCTTTCAAGCAGGTTTCAATGAGTGAAAGAAGTAAAGGAAAGGTCGAAAATAGGGAGCACGTGTACAATTTCTAAATGTTTCCAGGGCGAAAACAGTTGTTCAGACAACTAGAAAAGAGATTAATAAAAAGACAGGAGGGGTATTCTTACTTTTCTCCTGCATCTGAGAGAAGAAACCAGAGGCTGTGCAGGAGACAAGGGATGTCTTGTTCAGTCCCTGAGAACGGGAGTGCCCAGGACTCCATCAGCCTGAGTCTTCGGAAAAAATCTTCCCTTGTAATAGCTCCAGTCCCACATTTCAGACCATCTCTCAGTCTCTTTAAGAAACCTGGAGTAGGAGGATGGGGCTGAAAAAAAAAAAAACAACTTTTTTTTTTTTTTGAGATGCAGTTTTTCTCATTACCCAGCCTGGAGTGCAATGGTGCGATCTCGGCTCACTGCAACCTCCACATCCTGGGTTCAAGCAATTCTCCTTCCTCAGCCTCCCGAGTAGCTGGGATTGCAGGTATGTACCACCACACCTGGCTGATTTTTTGTGTTTTTAGTAGAGACAGGGTTTCACCATGTTGGCCAGGCTGCCCTTGAACTCCTGACCTCAGGTAATCCACCTGCCTTGGCCTCCCAAAGTGCTGGGATTACAGGCGTGAGCCACCACACCCAGTCATAAAACACTATTAAAGGTTTTTAACTCACAGTATTGAAGATATTGACATTAGTTAAGGATATGTATCTTCATTGCCAAGCTTGAATCAGCTTTGGAGAATCAGTGGGAGGAACAGGGAATTAAGGGATGCTATTAATTCTGCCAAGGTCAGTCTGTAGGATGCCATGGATGGTAGTGGACACATGACCAGAGCATGGACTGTGAAACCCAAAAGAAGGGCCTACGCCTCACTTCCATTCATTTCGCAAATTCACATGGTGCTCTTTCTTTGTGTCAGTCAGAGATGGGTAGAGAACAAGACGTGTATTATCCCTGTTTTGTGGAGTTTACACTGGTGACCAAGCAAAGGTACAAATCTATCAAAAAATTGCAAGAGGAGTTGGGTGTTTTGAGGGGGACGAGCAAGAGAAGTGCAGTGAATCCCTGCAGGTCACCTGCAGAGCTGTCAGGAAGGGCTCTGTGAGGAAGCAGCATTTAATCTGAGACCTAAAAGAAAAGAACAGAACCCTGCAGAGAGAAGAGATTGACCAAGCCTGAGTGGGGAGAGGTGGGAGATTGAACACCAGCCAGCAGGTCTGCCTGCCAAAGGGAGGCCGGGCTAGGTCCTGGGGGCCCTCTAGAACACAGGAAGTCAGATGTAACTCTCAATGCCCTTGGCAGTCATGATAGGATATTAAGTAGTTAAAGGTCATGCACCAGGGTCCAGCAGTTCCAACCCTGCCACATGCTTTAATAAAAAAAAAGATTGCCATATCGCCACACCAATTTATTTATATATTTTCTGTGCTGCTGGACACCACAAAGGCAGAATCAGTAGTTGTGACAGAGACCTTATGGCCCCAAAGCGAAGAATATTTACCATCTGGCCTTTAACAGAAAAAAATTGCCCACCCCTGTCCTGTTCCACGCGATCCGTGGTGAACTCCAACTATTTGAGCATCAGTTTCTCCTCTATAAAATGATGCTGGTTCACTGGAAACAGGTAAATTTTATGGTATATAAATTATATCTCAATAAAATTGTTTACGGAAATGAAGATGTCAATGGTGCAGGCATGGTACTGCTAGAAAATGGGTGAAAAGGGGCTCAGCACGGTGGCTCACCCTTGTAATCCCAGCACTTTGGTAGGATGAGGTAGGGGGATCATGAGGTCAGGAGATCAAGACCATCCTGGCCAACATAGTAAAACCCCACCTCTCCTAAAAATACAAAAAAAAAAAAAAAAGAAAAAAGAAAAAATAGTTGGACATGGTGGTGCACACCTGTAATCCCAGCTACTCGGGAGGCTGACACTGGTGAATTGGTTGAACCCAGAAGCCGGAAGCTGTAGTGAGCCGAGATCACACCACTGCATTCCAGCCCGGTGACAGAGCAAAACTGTCTGAAAAAAAAAATAGGTTAAAAGGAATATCAAATAAAAATCACAGAGAAGATTGCCTCATATAGGGACCTCAACAAGTATCTCTCTTCTGCTGATACTATGGCCACCACTATGGCTGAGAGAAGTGAAATCGCTGAGGATGAACAGCACTAAGCCACAGGTATAGGATCTAGCCCAGGTCTCTGGGACCCCAGTGTTCCTTCCTGTCTTGCCTTTGAGGTAGCTGTGACTTCCGAAATTGAGTTAGGCTGAACGGTGGAAGTAAATTGTAGGGAAGGCAGGCAGTGTTGGTGAACTGGAGGGCATTCACTAAATCTCTTTTTTCTCTGTTTGGTTTCAGGCTGTGTGAATTCTCACTGCCCCATGTTTCACTTTGAGCTGGGTGTTCATGTGAGCTCTCTACTTCACATGAACTCTGGCCTGAGTTTTGCTTCTTCAGGGCTGAAACTGTCAGAAACTGCTGAGCTGGGCCCAGTTGCTAGGCCCCATCAAAGGTGCTGGCCGGGGCTTCCAGACCTGGGTCTAAGGACAGCCCACCCACGGCTTACTTTGAGCCAGGACACCGTCAGCTCATCTTGTTTCAAGTTTCAGCTCACCTCCTTTCAAGTTTCGCTCTGAAGCAGTTCACACACCACCCTCTCTCCCCCTTTCTGTAGGCTGGTCTGGGTTGCGAAATGCACCCTGCAAGACCAGCAGCCCCAGCTAGGAGCCATGGTCTGGAGGGCTGAGGGTGGGTCCATCTGGATCTGTAAGCCAGGAGCCTTGGCTCTGCGTGGAGCTCTGCTCCAACCGATGAACCCTGTAGGCTTTGCCAAGCAGAACCACATCTCCAAGCCTCAGTTTACTCCTCTGCCAACTGAGAGGTTGAACTATGACCTCTAAGTTCTTTTGAGCTCAAATAATCTAGGCTTCCTGGTCTAAGGGTGTATCTTTAGCATGAGTAGATTTTAGATTTCCAGGTTTTAGTCTTCCCATGTTTTTAAGAGCTGAAACTGTCTTTAGAAATTTTCCAGTTTTTCATCTTCATTTTACAATAGAGGGAACAAAACCCAGAAAGACGAAAGGATTGTCCCAGGGTCCCAAGGAAGTCAGCGGCAAGATGGAGACCAGAACCCATGTCCACAGCCTCTCAGTGCGGGGCCCCAGGGACACCTCCCAAGGTGCACTCTGAAGCCCTGAAGTCTTTGTTAAGATTTGAGCCTTTCTTGTAAACAAAAACATGAGAAAGAGGCTTCATTAATACTTATTACACCTTAGATAAATTAGCAGCAATTTTCTTTGCTGCAGCCTGGCAACTTTCCCAAACATCTGGTCAGGGCCGGGCAGGCCTGGCCCTCCCACCCCTCGGAGGAGCGGTTGGGGCTGCCAAAGCTGGAGTCTCGAGGATCCCCTGGGACGGATGCTACCTAATGTGCTGTCTGTGATGCTCGCTTCACTTCCACAACACCTGCTTTCCGAAGCCGAGCTGCCACTCAATCCCAGGCCAGTGGAGCATGGGAAATCTGCAACAGTGGGGGGAAGCTGGGGAGGAGATGACACGGAAAGGAGGCACACCAGCCCCTGGTGAGGAGCAGCCTGGTGACAGGGGCTTCTAGGGGAGAGTGGTAGAGTTTCACATGCACCGCTATTCGGGGGCAGGAAAGAGGGTGGCTCTGGGGTGCTCAGAAAGTCCCCCATCCTTGTGCCCAGCTGGCCTAGTGTGTGTCTAGACACCTTATGTGGCTTTTAACTTCCGTGACCTCGTCTGGCCTGGGACTCTCTCAGTAGCAATGAAGTCACGTTCTGAAGCACACAGATCAAAATCCAGGATGCGTATTCCGATCCAAACTTCTTACTGACGTTGGGTTAGTCACTGTCTTCAATACAAGAGACACACGTGCCAAGTTCCTGCTCTAGTCCTTGACTGGGTCTAAAGGTTGAGAAAGAGAATAAATGAAAACTAGGTCCCTTTCTTCTAGCCCACCATTATATAATTAGGAAGAATGAAGGCAGATATTAAAATACGTCTATTGATATGTATAAAGGAATGAGAATGAAAGAGCAAGAAACAGAGAGAGAGCAAAAGGAAAGGAAAGAGGGAAAGGGGGAGAAACCTGGACACATGGAGAACAGAGAAAGAGCATGTAATACAGCATGGGAGACACAAATGGCGGCCCAAGAAAGCCCAGTGCTGGGGTGTGTGTCTGAGATGGGTGTCAACATGAGGATCGGCCAGTGAGAAGGGGAGGGACCAACTGCCCCGTGTTTGATACATAAACTTGAGAAGTGGAAAACTGCACATAAAACACTCAGCATAGTACTCACTGAACATCTGTTACAAATATCAACCAAATTCTCAGGCCAGAGGGGCCCTTGGACATGGTGGCCACCTGATTTAATTTTTTCTGTGGTTTAAACTTTATTTACTGTTACATATTGGGAATCTACCTTATGCAAAACACTATGCCTAGAGTTAAGGGATTAAAAAGACCATAAATAAACACCAGCTGTGGCAGTCACTGGTCTTTATCCACCCTACCTACACCTTGCCACCTTTTTGCAGACAGACTCAAATTTTGTTTGAGACCGCAATGCACCCACCCATCTGAGGGCGTGAGTGGTGCCTGGTAAAAGACCAGTTGGGTCATTCGGTTTGGCCTTGCCAGAGTCACACTTTGCCAGCCTCCTTTGCAGCATGAGGCCGTGTGACACAGTCTGGCCAATGGGGTTTCTGGGAAAACATTTACTTCCTGGCCAAGTCATAGTGGCGTAAACAGAGCTCCCCAAGGAACTCAACATTCCTTCTGGTTCCCAAGTACTAATCAACCACTGTGCAGTTTAAAAACAAATATCAGCAGTGTTACCCACCAGAGCCGAGACCTCAAAGAAGAAGACATGCTCAGAGGCATAATGTAACCACGTTTAGCTGCAAGACTCTCAGCAAATCACTTAAGCCTCCATTTCATTTTTGGCCGAATTAGAACAAAAATACTCCAGCTGCAAAGGTTGATTTTGAGGAATGGCCTGGCCATTGCACGTGAAGACAGAAAAAGTGCCTTCTAAAAGTGATCGTTACTAATACTTTGGTGCTATTCTCTTGACTATTCAATGTAATTATTATTATAACTGCTGCTTATGATTTTTCTCAGTTAATCGTATTTTCTTATATTTAAGACTGCTAAATTATGAAATATTATCCAACCCTAATGTTTCCTAATAATTTTTCAAAAACATTTTAAGCCCTTTTCATAATATTTATGAAGTGAAAGAAGACTGTGCATGGTAATTCCTTTTTTATAGATTTTTATCACTTGTATTATATTTGGTATCATTTATGTGATGTTAGAGTTTTTTATGTAGTGACAGCTTTAGCAGAGATAAAATTAATGAGTAAAGCCAAATATATTCTTAAAGGATGAAATTGTTCTTACTAAATTTTAGAAACACATATATCCTTCTGACTCAAGAACTTTATATGTTAACAACATAAGCATGGCCACTAGTGGGCTTTAGATGAAGTTTGAGCAAAGGTGTTGTCACAAATGTACAAATTTTCTCAATAAAGTTTGATGTGATAATATCTAAAGATTCTCCTCATTTATTTCAATATTTTATTCCTTCTCCTTTTTCAATTAAAATTGAGGACCTAATACACGCTCAATTAATTATGGGGTTAAAATTGAGCACATACTAGGTCCTCAACTGAATTAGAATCATTTCCATTTACGACATAATAAATATTTTTGTAGTATCTTCTTCATAAATGCTGGAGAAAAGCACAGAATAAAATAGGGCTCGTAGAAACTTTACATGAGTAGAACTTCTAGATGAGAAGGCAGATCTTGAAGTAATTGTAACTGTGAACTCTACCAAGGAGAGGTACAGCATATAATAGAGCGTGCTCTGAAACTCCCAACTCTGGCACTTTTAGCTATCTTAAATCGTTGTGGCACAGGAAATGAGGCCTCAAATCACATCAGAGCCCTAAGAAACAACTCAGTGCTCTTCGAGGTCCTGGGCTCCTCCCTTCCTTCTCCAGGAAGTGAGAAATCCCTTTCTTCTCTTCCTATCAAAACATCATCTTTCTTGTGACCTTTTTTGTTTTGTTTTGTTTTGTTTGAGACTCAGTCTCACTCTGTCACCCAGGCTGGAGTGCAGTGGTGTAATCCTGCCTCCGAGGTTCAAGCGATTCTCCTGCCTCAGCCTCCTGAGCAGACGCGACTACAGGCATGTGCCACATGCCCTGCTAATTTTTGTATTTTTGGTAGAGACAGGGTTTCACCATGTTGGCCAGGCTGGTCTCAAACTCTTGACCTTAAATGATCTTCCCATGTCAGCCTCCCAAAGTCTCTTCCGACATTTATTATTCCCCTGTTTTCACATCCAACCTTACAGATAGACCCAAGGTTGGTAAAAGCAGGAGCCTGTCTATCCCACCTGCTGCCAGGTATGTGGGGTCAGGAGGAGATGAACTTGACTCTGGCTGCTGACTGCCATCTTGCTCTTCCCTCTGCCCTCGGCATTCCTCCTGAGCCAGCGAACCTTCCCCTGCCCTTGCAGTGTTATCAAGTGTTCTTTCTACCCTAACATTTCCCACAGCTTTTCCCGAGTTCTTTAGATTCCACTGAGGTCCCAATCTCCCACACTTTAGCCAACGTTCAAATAGTGACTCCTCTTGTCTATTTTAGACCGAGTTGATGTGTAACCTAATATTCCCAGAGAATACATCACTTTGCATATGATAACTTCGCAGGGAAAGCCACAATATCCCACAGGCATGATTGGGAATTATCACTGAGGTTGGGAAAGTTGGAGCGCCCACACTTGATAGCGACACTGTCCTTGCGGGGATCCCCTCGGAGCCTTTACTCGTCACCAGGAAGGAGAGCGGAGTAGAGGGACAAAGAAGCACAGAGGCCATGGGCCTCATCGTCCCTTGCTTGACTCCTAGCACAGGAAAAGCGGAGTGGCAATCTGTTCCCCATATGATGCAGGGACCTCTGCAGATATTTAATGACACTGCAGATGAGTATGAAGGCCGGGCAGCATTATTAAAAATGTACAGGACAGGGAGGGGAAGGGTGGAGCTGCCGGATGTGGATGGTTTTCAAAACCGGGAACAAATGAAAGTAATTTGGAAAGATTCACAAGCAATTTAAGCCGAAATACCATGTCTCCCTTGAAAATGGCCAGGAACTTGGGGGCTAGCGAGAAAGAAGAGAATCCAGTCGTGACACTTTTCTTTGCTTATATTTTTTTCAGTTGTTTGGGGAGTGGTAGAAAGATGACTGACTTCATTCATCTCCCTTCTCAAACATAATTATGGTATTATGATTAAATGATATTTCTCCAACAGACCTGACAAGTTAAGGGAAGACAAAAATGTTTATTTTGTCAGGTACTGAGTGAATCTGTATATCAATTGTATAACATTTTTAAAAAAATCTGTTTGTTATCAACATTTTTCACTTTGCATTACGTGCACTTTTGTAAGGTACTTCAAATCATTTATAGAAAAATACACAGCAGAATATTTAAAAATGATTCATAATTAAATGTTAGATCTTAAGTGATGCTTATAAGAACCTTTTAAGATATTGTCACTCCATTTTCTAGATGACCGAAGCAAAGCTCAGAGAGAACTGAACTAGCTACAGCTCATGGTGGAATTGGGTTTTGATCTGGATTTGGCTTACACTAAAGTCCATTCCATCTGCCATGCTCCAGGCTTTCTGGAGGAAGTTCCCTCCTCCCAAGACCACGGAACTCGAAATTTCACTGTTACATGGTACTTTCAGAGAAGAGTACCCTGTCAGCAAAAAACATCTACCACTTGAAGTAGATTAAATGCTCACTATTCAATATTGGGATATTCTCTGAAACAGTCAGCGTGTAACGGTGTTTTTTTTTTTTCCCATTTATCTTCTTCATTCCACAAATAATTACTGAGTGCTTAATATCTGAAAATTAGCAAATCTTAAAGTCAATTAAAATTATCTATCGGAAGTTTTAAGAGATCCTTAATTAGTTTTAAATTTCTGAGACTTTTGGTTCTATACATTGCCGAAAAAAATAAGTCATATTGATTTACATAATTCTCATCATCCTGGTCTTGGCATCACCGTATACCTTATAATATACAAGTATATTATTCTGTATACTTATTTAATCTTAAAAGTCAATGTATAATGACTAACAAGTAATAGAGAATATTTCTTTCTTTTTTTTTTTCTGTGTAGTGCAATGTTATCAAAAGAAGAGAGGTTAGACACACTATAAGATTCTACTCCTAGGTGTGGTTCAACCACCGACCAGACTACTGTCTTTAATTATAGCATTGTATCTTTTTGAGCCTCTAGACTGCCTTACAAGGGAATAATAATAATAATAATAATAATAATAACAGCAATAATGATAATAATACTGCTCTCATATAATTGTTTTGAGGACTAACTTAGATCCTGGTGTTAAAATCCTTCACACAATGCCAGACTCTCTATAAATTAGGCAAAAGCAAATCCCAGATTTGTTGCTTTGATTAAATGAACTAGCGAGTGTAAAAAAAAATGCAATGCATATTGAAAATTGCTGTATATATTTACTTTTTATGGTAGCTATTTCTATCTGTCTATGTAGGAAGCTAGTTATCTATCTCCCATCTCATTCCAAAAATAATTTAATGTAGCCTATTTAATATTATTATCATGTTTTATGATTCATTTTCTAGTCAACCCTATTCAGACACATTATTTTCTAGAAATAATAATTATAGTGATTTCAATATAAAATATAGTATACATGTATTGTTGGTTCCCTTCTAAGGGGCTGTCATTGACTTGTAGGTTTAATTGCTGCCACTGACGGGGATTTACAAGACTGCAAAACTGTAAGGTGAAATCTCTCTATGCGTTCACCGTCTCATACTTCAAAGGATTTAGAATGGCAAGAAAGTCTACATTTAAACAACAAATTATCGAGAGTTAATATACTACCTTTGCACTGAAACTTTCTTCATGTCTCTGGATACAAAATTTCCATGTTCAAGGTAGACTTTTCATATTAAATTCCACTCGGAGTGAATCTATGGAGCAAAGATTTCTATACCAAAAGCTAGAGTTTTGAAGAAAACTTAGTGGTACTGTAAAGGAATCTTACCTATAATCTGATCTTATTTCATCATTAAAGCATTCTTATGACATAAAGCCCCTTACAGCATTTTTAGAAGGAAGGTATTCAGATTCTGCTTGGCTGCTCAGAGTGACCAGAAACTCATTGCTTAATGAGGATGAGTCCGTTGTGGAGTGACTCTCACTATTAGAAAATGGTCAATTGCCAGTTGGACAGAGCGTGGCTTTGTGGTCAAAAGATGTGTGCATTAGCTGTTCTCAGTCACTTAACTGGCCATGGAACCTTGGACAAATAATTTATCCAACCTCTGTCAAAGCTTTGTCAACTGTGAAATGAGGAGAAGAATGTACTCCTCCAAGAATGGTTTGGAAATGAAAGAGGATAATGAATGTGAAGTTCCGGCACAGCTGAGCAGATATCCAGTAGAACATCACTTGCTCTCTCCTGACTTTTCTCCTTTTAAGTTAAAAATGTCACTTATTACCAACATCTAGATTGGGAACCTTCTCGTAAAATAATAATTTTTTTTCTATAAAACTGGAGTTTTGCCTATTTCTTGTAGCAAAGACTGGGTGGAACCCAGCTGCTACTGTCCCATTTAGAAAGAACATGTGCTCTATGTATTGCCTGACTCTCCACTCGGCCAGTTTGCTCTTTCTAATGTTAACTGAACGCTATAGGCATTGAGGTTGGTGACCTTTATTTTAATGTGCAAAACAGATCAGATGTCCTAGATCCCTTCTTCTGCAAACTTCAACTTAGCCTGACTTCCACCAAGAGCCCAGCACTCACGGAGCTGGCCTTTACAAAAGCACAGTGGCGGGTCACAGTCAGTGCCCTGGAAATGGTCAGAACCACTGCTTGGTGCATGCCCTGAGAGATGCTCAGAACCCGTCCTCTCCTCCAGGAGCAGCCCATCTGACCCCTGTGTGAATCGGGCCAAGACGCTTCCTAGGCTTGCATACTCTTTGCTTTAGAAGCCGGCTGACTAAGTGTTATCAATTCATACTGAAATTTACACTTGCCTCCTCTCTCTGTTCTCATCAAACACTGTGGAACATTTTGGTGTCTGTTCTCAAGCAAGAAGATCGTCCCTGCATACCCCCTAGATGGGGTGCTGGTTATCATACGTAGACCAAGGGAAGCCTGGGAGGGTCTAGTTTTCTCAATGTGAAGACATCACCCCTGTCTAGTACTTTGTGAGAGAGTCCGTGGGGTCAGGCACAGCTGGGGTCTCTGGGGAAGGCCAAGGCCAGAGCTGAGGTCCCTTCCCAACTTCCCTGCCACAGTGAACCCGGGAATATCTTCAAAGAGAAGGGAACATTGTTTTGTTGGTGGTTTACCGTCAATCATTGTCACATTCATTCTCTTGGAGTGAATTGCTGAAGAAGAGTGACCAAATTTAAGGCGGAAGGAAGATAAGCCTGTGACCCTTGGTGGGAGCTTTGGCTTTATGAACTGTGGCGTGGGTGACGTTCTGAGACTTTAATGGGATTCCTGATACCGTATGGAATTCCTTACCTTGGGTCATGGTTCCAATTCACCGTCATCCCTTCATTCATGCAAATTTGATTGAGCACCTGGTATGCCTCAGCCTCATTTTAGGTATTCAGAGTACATTAATGAACACAGTAGAGAAAGGGGTCTGCCTTAGTGAACTGAGAGATAGGAAACAATAACAGAATAAACGGGCGCATTATATAGCAGAGTTCGGACATGCTAAGGACTAACAAAAACAGAAAACATAGTGTTGACCAAGGGAGCATATTGTGCATATGGACTGGTTAGCCAAAAAAAAAAAAAAAAAAAAAAAAATGTAGAGAAGCAGTCAAGTGGCAATGGCTCAGGGCAGGGGCTGTGACAACAGGGGGTCTGGTTTTTCAGTCTTAGGACTAGTACTTTCTAGTCAGATGATCACGGAAAAATGAGTTAACCTCTCTCAGCTTCTGCATCTATAAAAGGAAAATAACAATAGTGTCTTCTTCACAGAGGTGCAGTGAAGGTTCATTGAGAAAGATGCCAGGCACACACAGAGTGCTCAATGAAGGTGCTCAGTCATTAATATTCACATCTCTGTTGTAATTGGGAAGACCAAGACACAGAGAAGGGGAGCAGCTTCCCCAGAGGGCAGGCAAGGCAGGACCTGAGCGCAAAGGCAGGCGAGACAGGACTTGGGATACATGACATTTAATCATAAACCACAGTGGCTGTATCTGCAAGTCTTCTGTGTCTTTTGTGTACCGTTTGGAAGAATCCCCTCTGCCTGTTCTCCTTGCTCCCAGGCACTGACCAGACATATTGGGGGCATGTCTAGGGGTCATCTCTTAGGAACCTCAGTGAATGACCTTTGACCAGTCGACCTGGGAGCTGCAGCCCTCACATGTTGTATAGTCAGCCTTTCCTCCCACACCCTGGCTTTGCTGTAAAGCAGGGACGGCTGCCTGCTGATCAGCCTCCACATGCCCATATGCATAATGGAAGACATTTTAAGTCACCCATCTGAGTTCTCCTCCCCAGTCCACGTGGTCCCAGAGCACTGAGTTCCCAGAGGGCTCCCTTTTTAAAGCTTTTTATCTTGTGTGTCACCCCTAGACTCTTCTCCTTTCTTACCCCTTTTAGAAGGACATGCACCATGTAAAAGGCAAGGGGCTGCTATGGGAGAGAAGGGAAGGAAGAGGGAAACAGGAAGGGAAATAGGAAGGGAATTGCTCCTTTCAGGCTACTCCCTGCATTGTAGACGAGACTGCTGGAAGAGAGTGAATTCAAGGGCAGGACACTGCAGTTTGAAACTGAGATTTTCTCCTCCACCCTCTGATTTGGATTGTCACTTCCTTTCACATCCCTCTGGCATGAGCATTGCCTGGGAGTCAGGATTTCTGCATATGTTTAAAAAGATGGTGAGTACCTTGCTCTTCCCAATACGTCATCTATCCATCCACCTCAATGATTATCTTCTATGCTCTGGGCTCTGTGGCCCTGAGAAAACAGAAAAGACTAGAACACGACAGCATAGAGACAATCACAGGGAGTACAGAACCACAGCCAGGGCAGTAAGCTTTGACCATGAAGCAAGGATGGTCAGTCAGGGAAGTACAGAAGAGGCGATGTGTGCGATCGCACCAAACAGATGAGAAAGAGCCAAACAGAAAATGAGGAGGACAGGCGGAGCCACGTGTGCAAAGAGGCAAAGGTGAGTAGAACCGAGACACGGACAGAGTGAAGACAGACAATGGCTGGGGCCCAGAGGCACGTTCTGGATAATGACGGGCTTTGGAAGAAACAGTGAGCAGTTCGGGTTCTATTCAGAAGTGAACAGGGAGATGTGGAAGGGCTTACGGGGGAAAGGGATCATATGGGTTTTGTATTTTGCAGAGATTACTCCGGCTACAGTATGGATAATGGAGCAGAGGGTAACGAAAAAAGAGGGATGAAAACCTCAGACAATCCCTTCACAAACCTCAAGGGAGGGCATGATGGTGCCCTGGGTGACAGCAGCGCTCGTTTGGACGGAGAGGGAAGGTTTGATGACAGGGACATTTACGGTGGTCTTCATAGAAATTGACTTTTTTAATATTAAATACTACATTAATTTTATTCTATGATTAACTTTGGTAATCTCTGTGCTCTAGTCTTCTAGGTTCTGTGTCAGTTTCCAGTCATGTTCCTTTATTTTAAATTATGCTTTAAGTTCTGCGGTCCATGTGCAGAACGTACAGGTTTGCCACATAGGTATACGTATGCCATCGTGGTTGGCTGCATCCATCACCCCATCACCTACATCAGGTATTTCTCCTAATGCTATCCCTCCCCTAGAAACTGTTTATATCAGCCAGATAAGTCTGTTAGAATAACAAACAACCCCAAAATCACAGCGGTTCACAGAGAGACAGGGTTATTTGTAACATATGGAACATATATTTTCGCTCATCAGGGATTCACGGGAATTCTGTGATGTGTCCTCTTCATCTGGACAGACTGATCTACTAAAAGGGAGAAATGAAAGAAGGCGGAACCATACAGGGATTCTAGCAACTGCTATCCACAACCTCTATTCACAGGCTACTGTCCCAAGGCCAAGGCTGACATGACTGTGGTGGGAAGTAGTGTGTTTCTACAAGCGACAGAAAATGTGTTCATGGTAGTACTGTCTATTGTCATCTGCCCAAGGTCACAAGTATTCACCTTCCTCCTTTACTCATATACAAGTCGCTCCCTCCTTCTTATAGAGAGACTGCAAAAGTCCTATCCAATCCATCCTGGACTCAAAAGCTAGGATCTCGTATTTGTCTCTTTATAAAGTCTGCAGACTGCCCTCTCCCATCTGAAGTCCCATAAAATAAAAATGTGAGTTTGTTGTGATCTCGCCACCATCACCAAATACAAAGGTGCTATGGGGAGACAGGAAGAATCAAAGTAAGAAAATTCCTGTTTAAGAAGGGAAGAGTAAGCAGCAGAGAGTGCCCACCAGTCCTTAGCAGGTGTGAAACCCAGGCAGACGTGAGGAGGATTCCCCACGCTGGAGTTGGGGAAGGTCCTGGATGAGGCCCAAGCTCTCCTCCCTGGGAGCGTTTCTCAGTCCATCATCCTTCATGGCTCTTAGAGGGCAACTCATGTGTTCAGAGGTAGGGTCAGAGAGGTGGAATTAAGAGTTCAATTTCAGTAGCATGTTGATACAGGAGGCTCTCTGCTAGTTTAGATCATGTATGTGAGTTGGGTGTGTGTATAGGTGTGACTGTGTGTGTGTATGTGTGTGTGTGTATGTATGTGATGCCCTTCCTACACTACATTTTATTTATTTTTTTCATAACCGTAACCTTCGTTTAGATATTGACACGGCGCTTGAGCTCCCTTCAGTGTTGCAAGTGAGCATCAAGAACTCCTTTTCTTCCACTAAGAAGAATTTGATCACAAGTCTTTCAGAACAGCACTTTAAAGATCACCTTGGTCTAAAATCCTCCAATAGTATTGGGAGAAAGTAACACTCTGGAAAAAGAATCTATGAGTCAAAATTATAGCACGTGGAAGAAGAACCAGAACTTGGTCCAGTACTCAGGCTCCTGCCCCACACTGCAATGAAAACAAGTCCTTCTTTCTGGTATCTAACAGACCCAGTCACATGCTTGATATCACACTTAATATTCAAATTATGCAAATGGTTTCAACATCAACTACTCCATCCCAATTAAAATTAAACTATTTGTACTGCATGCATATTTATACAATCATCCCCTCTGACTAGATGTAGTCATGTACATAGACATTGAAGCTAAATCATGTATTGTCTGAACGAAAGGCATGCCGGCAAAGGGCAGACGGGTGTTGGGAGCTGGGGATAGTGTCTCCATTAGGTAGGCAGTTAATTTAAAGTTTAAAAAATGGATTTTCAACAGCTGATACATGGCAGATTTAATAACCTGACAGTTTTTTCACTCTTCCTAGCTAGTCCGTTCAACTTTGACTGGACCTGTTGCAGGCTGATATGATTACCACTGTGTGCACCCTCTGGCATTACTTAAAAAGGCAAATCCCTAATCCCCACTTAATTTTATGAACTGTCAAAATGATTCTAAATATCTGCTCTGTTTGCATTTTCACCTCGGGACAGAAGTCCAGAGGTACGGATTGGGTGCACAACAGTGGACTTGAGGCAATTTTCATCTCTTAATGCCTGTAGCGTGAAAAGCTGAATTTGTAATAATCACCAGATTATCTCTAAAGATCGCTCTGTTGTACCTGCAAAATGGTCTGCAGAAAAATGCAAAAGATACAGGGAAAAGTAATGATGAGAGGCAGGAGATGATTGCTCTTCCTAATCCCTGATGGAAAGAAAAAAAATACCCACACACAACTCCCCCGGTAGACAAATGTTGGTAATTTCTGTTAAATGCTGTTTGGAATTTGCAGTGGCAGAAACCCACTCCCGAGTCAAAGATGGGCTCCCATCCCTGTGCTCCTGCAAGCAGCTCCCGATGCTGAGGCGTAAGAGCTGAGGGTCATTTGCCAAACAGATCCAGAAGAGGCAGGCCCTCAACCCAACTGAAGAGAGAATGTGAAATCAGACAGTACATGGAATGAGCCTAGTGCATCATCTGGGATATGTTTGTTCCTCTTTTCTCTCTCTGCTGGGGATGGGCAGCAGGGGGATGTGGGAGGAAGGTCAGGGCTGGACCCCAGTGTGACCTGAGATGGCTGTGTGACTGGCGTCAAGTGTCACCTTGTCCCTGTCCTGGCTTCTGTTTATACTCCTGACAAACGGGAGTGGAAGGTTGGTGCTGGGTATAAATCCCACCAACACCAACACACACAGCAGAGAAGACGTGTGCGCTTCTGTTTGCTGGGATCTGGATTCAGAGCTGTACATCCGTGTTTCCTTTACTCCTCAGTATTCTGAGAGGCAAGTGTCAGAAAGGTGAGGGTGTAGAACTATGCTCACCTGGCATTACAGGTCTCTAAACAAGGAAACGGAGACAAGTTTAGGTCTAACTACAGGCAAAAAAAGAGGCAAGCGTAGGTCTAACTATAGGCAAGAATATGTTACATGTCCAGGCGGATCTCACCTTCTCCCTTCCCCCCCCAAAAAAAAATTCTATGGTTTTCTAGATGCTTAAGTAATAACACAGACAAAAGAACGTTGTAAAACGATCCCTCCCCTCCAAGTTTTAAGAAAGGAAATTTTAGGTAATCTGATACTGTGAAAAACGGAGGGAGAAATCCTGCCTTCCCGTTTAACTCACTGGCGAAAGGCGCCAGGATCTAAACTTTCTTCTGCCTATTATCTTGAGGACATTAGGAATGGAGCTTGAAAGTAAATTATTCTTTTTTAGGATTGATAGACGAGGAAAAGTCTGAGTTGAACACGCTGAGACTTCAGTTTATGCACTTGTAAAAAATTATAGTAAATTCTAGACCAAGCCTGTCTTCTTGTACCGTGTTCCTTGAAGAAAAGCCAGTCCAAGTCAAACCTAATCCTACCTCTCATGATACCCTGGATTGGCTGTGGAGCAGAAGACAGATTCCTGGAGTCAGAAACCAGAGGTCTTCTGAAAGAAGTGTTCTGCTGTGAGTCCTAATGCATCAAGATATTTTACATGTTGTCGATTTCATTTTGTTTGCTGATTTTAAACTGTGAAATTGTTGGAAATTCATCAGATACTCCTAAGCGGCGGCTTTGACAGTGAAATCTTCCTAGTTGTCAGCTGAAATTGACCCCAAACAATCAGAAGCCGGGAGTTTTCTGAGAAAATCGGTGGAATGAATTCTCCTATGCCCTATTTTTCAAATGTCCTGTGGTTTATTAATTAATAAGCTAATCCTCTTCTTCTGATACACTTTCATAGAAGGAAACTATTTAGATCACTTCAACAACAAAGCAAAAGCATAACTACCACTTTAAATGCTAGATAATACCTAATGGTGATCCCTCACAGTTGCTTCAAGACATTATAGTTTATAAAGTGCTGTTAATACACTGTGCATCACGACAGTGTGACTTAATATTGTTTTATTGACTAATAAAGTATCTTAAATAACATTAATAATAGTTAATATTTAATCACATTAATAATATTTAAAATTCCACACACATTAAGGTGATAAATGAGGAGGGTATAGCCATAAACCAGATACTGTGTAGGTGCTTCAGATAATCTTATCCCTTGCTTCACAGCAATACCAAAAGGGTGGCTGTAGTCACCATGCAAAAGGAAACGAAGCTCAGAGAGAGAAAGCAGTTCCTTGACCCAGGTCATACCCCTTGTCAATGACAGACAGAGGACAGCCCCAGGTCCTCAGGTGCCAACTGAAATAGTTTTTACAGTGCATTAATATTAGCCAAGTTTCAAACATGCATGCCATTTGCAAATTACATGACCCTCTCTTACAAGTGCCATCATTTGCAGAAACTTTCAATTGTTTGATTTGATGTCTGAGCACTTCACTGAGTACAATGAAGGTTTCTACCTTATAATAAAACCCAAAAAGGAAACATTAAAAACAAAACAATCAGACAATCTGGAAAGTGAATTGGACCTAAGTTCTCATTAGAGGAAGCAAAATCCTTTCTTTTCGGAGAAGGCATTTTGTACGCTATCATGTGGGAGACGCGACTGTAAATTTTGTACTGTGGGGGACCTGTGTGCACATATGGGCCCATTAATCATGAAATATTGATTGAGTATTGAAAGTATGAAAGAGGTTCCATGACACATGGGTTTGTTTTGTCCGAAGTGTTAAGTAACACGGGAGCCATGTTAACATTCATCTCCTGCTCTCCTTTTGTTAACAGGTTAGTGCTCACCCAATTCACATATCCTCAGGTTTATTAATTATTAATCAAAAGAGCTAAAAAGTTAATCCAATCTGGTTAGATACAGTAGGACTTGTGGCTTCCAACCTTTTAAATAATGAATGATTTCATCACTTGCCCAGTGGATGTCAAGCAAGGAGAATGTCTGGAATCAAAATCCCACTGGGTAACGAAAGAAACACAGTTTTTAAAAAAGTAGTATAATTCTTAATAATAGCAACTCCATCCTATTGTATCATCATACCACTCTCGAGAGAAATCATTTCAGAATGGGAATCAGAGGTGTCTCGAAAAAGGGACTTTACGGAATCAAATATTCCCAGGAAAAGTGTTATAACATAAGGGAATATGTAGAGAATAAGAATACATCCATATAAGTAAGTTGTAATGTAAAAAATTCATGCTTTTTAGTGTTCCTAATTCCTCAAAAGAAAAACACATCTTTAATTATTTCTTATTTTGGGGGAATTCTCTAATGAACTTCTCCTCGTGATCGGGAACTTGGAGAAAAAACACAGAATGAAAGGCAGAAATAAACTGCCTATTTAGATTGACCAAATTATTGTCAACCATGGACCTAGTGCAGGAAGGGAGGTGTTTAGTAGGTAATAATAGAAAGAAAAGATCAACTCAGAAATAGTGGATTCTATAAGCAAAGGAACATGATAGAGAAATGCGGATTGTAATTATGGCCTAAGAGAAGAAGAAACAGTATTACAAAGTGATGATTCTTGACAAAGGATGAATTGGTGAAGGTATGCTGGAAATAAATCAAAAGCAAATGGTTTCAGAACTCTCTACTGGGCTTCAGATAAGTCTGTGGAGTCACTCTTGCCCCTAGGTGGGAGTGCAAATGAAGCTTAGAACCAGGACTGTCTGAGACTTGGATCACTTGCTGAATGTTTGGAATTCAATTTATTCTGCCCATTCTCATGCATGCTAAACATTCTCATTCACTTGGAAGATTTCATTTCACTCTGACATTCCCATTCACAATGAAACTTCCAAATCCCTCCACAATGAAAGTTCCCACAATGAAAGTTCCAAGTCACTGGTGTTAGAACCTGTTGGCTCTATTTACAATTCTATTATATGTATTTGACTAAGTGTCTGGGCTGCCCTGGGAGAAGATATCTGTACAAGGAACCTATCTGTCTATCAGAAAGCAGAGCGTGCCTTTATTGTTAACCAGGCTTTTGCCCCAATCCCACTGAGGAGCTTTCGGTGAAATGTGCTCAAACAAGTGTAGGTTAATGACAAGTCCAAAGGCCTGTTATTATTATTTTTTTCTTTCTCCATATAAAACACAAGTCATCCAGTTAATTTGAATTTCAAATGAGCAAGATTTTTTGAGTACAAGTGTGACCCAAATATTGTATAGACATACTGAGAAAAAATTATTCATTGGTTCCCTGAAATTCGAATTTAACTGGGCATCCTATATTTTTATTTGCAATCTTACTCTAAACCCAAACTCAATCTGAAGGTATATCATCATCCTCTAAAGTTGATCCACACAGACAAAAGCTTAGTGCAAGTGCCTAGTAGATAAATTACTTCGAGGTTTAAAATATGTTTCATCCTCTTTCTCCTTTCCTGTTGCCCTTCCTTTTTTTATTTCTTCCATTTTTTTGTTTGTTTGTTTTCGTTTTTGAGCAGGTATATCTGAAATTATGCTACGCATGAGGATTTACAAATAAATCGGACCCATGCCTTTTCCTGGAATAGCTCCTAATCTTTTTGGAAAGAAAGGCATGCATGGACTCATTGCACAAAACCAAATGCTTTAATACAATTTCTGTCTATCCGTCTATCCATCCATCCATCCATCCTCCATCTGAACCCTGATTCATGGAAGAACAATTTATTGATTCTGCTCAAGGAGAAACCCTGGCACACTTTGACAATGTGTCTTGAAAACAGACCTCCCATTTTTTGGATGGTGAAACTGAGTCTTAGAGAAGTGACTCAACTTCAGAGTAGCCTGAGAAGGGGCAGATTGGGGTTATAAATCCCAATCCTTAGCCTCCGTATGCAGAGGACAGAGCTCAACATACCCAGCTCTACTTCCTTCTGCTGTTTTCCCCTCCCCTTCTCACAGAACTTTTACTCCCTCATGTGCCAAGCCTCACACATCTCTCTCGGTTGACATCTGCGGTGGGCACCGTGACTCCTGTCACCTGTGCGGGGCCCGAGCTGCCTCCTCCCCTCCCCCGACTTCCTCGCCCTGGGCCTGACCGCAGGGGCTGAGTGTCTGGCCTCTGCACACCACTTTCTCAGCGGGGCACTTCCTCCCTGCAGGCTGCTCCTGCAACTTGTTTATCTCTCACAAGGATAGTAACAAAGATCATATCGGTGAAACTCTATCTGTCTGGGCACAGATGTCTGGCTCCCTGGCAGCTCTTCATCGCCCTGCTGTGCCTCACCTTCCAGAAGTCTCCTTCCTCCTCCCCCCGAAGCCCCCTTCTTCCACGCTGCAGATGATTAGTTGAAACAGAGCAGAGCAGAACAGGGGGCTGCACTACTCCACTCAGAGCCTCGGAGCTGCCAGGAGCCAAGTCCCTTCCAGGCCTTCCAGCAACTATTTAGATGCTGGTTACCCCTGGCCCAGGCATTAGAAAGGGACAGACAGGGAGGTTACAGGGACCCCAGATGGTAATGAGGATAGCAGCTCACTGAAGGAAGGAAAGGAAGAGAGAGATGGGCTGACCATGTGACTAATGTAAAATGCCCCAAGCAGATGGCCTGGGTGCAGAACCTTGCACTGTCCAGCAGGGCCTTCAGCAGTGATGAAAACATTCCCTCGCTGGGCTGACCAAGAGGGCAGCCACCTGCCCCAGGAGACCATTGTGCACTGAGATACGGCGAGTGTGACAGAGGAATGGGATTTTTAACTTTATTTATTTGAATTAACTTGGATGTAAATAACCGCATGTGGCTAGTAGCTAGCAAATTAGACAGCACAGTTTCACAGTGTGCTGCCAGAGGCCCATGTCAAAGGTGCAGCCCTTCAGGCTGATGAACTTGCTCCTTTCTGACCCCTGCTAATAACGAGAGAAGTCCTTGGCTTCTTTGCTCTTAATTGATCAGTTCAGTTTCCCTAAATTTAAAGTGTGATTAATAATCCGTGCATCATCCTCTTCACAATGTGTTGGGAAAATCCAATGAAATAAAAAAATAATTGATCGCCTTAGCTCACAGCTTTAACATAAGCATCACCGCCTTGGCAGGAGGCTGCTGTGGGATCTTCGAGTATGTTTCTCCCTGGCAGTCCCCACGATGGTTGTTTAAGATATTTGCCCATGTGCAAAGCTCAAAACAAATGCAAGAATCATTCCAATACTTATCACTGTTTTCTATTACTGAATGTGGAGAGTTGGCCTGGTGATGTAGATGGAGTGCCCTGGGTGTCTGACCAACCTGAGTCTCAATCCCATATTTTCAGAAGACTTCCAAGCAGGGAGGTCGTTTAACCTCTTGGATATCCCATGCCTTCGTTGGTGAAATCAAATCCTGATACTCATGGCACCGAGGCTGTCAGTAGAAATTATAGAAAGTCCTGTCTTTGAAGCACTAAACTCAGTGCCCAGGGTACCCGCTAAAGGTCAGTCCCTGACCTTCCCCTTGGAAAACAAGGGGATTTTGATGAAACATTTAGGACGAATGGTAGCCTTTGAATGCCTTGACGAAGGCTACTGGGAATATTGCGAAGGCAAGTTCTGCAAATCTAAATGCAGCTCTTATTGGGTGCAAAGAAGACTTCTACTGTTTTCAAACCCCTGTCAAATGCCGTGACATTTCTAGACTTAAGTCACTCATCTCCACTGGGTTTATTTACAAGCAGCAAAGCTAAGTTTCCGTCTTCTAAGGAAAGAAGCTTCTAAAATCATATTAAAAAGACCTCAAAAGGTTTCCTAGACATCAAACAGCCCTTAAAATAATATTTCGATTATTTGATTGTAAATAAATCAGGAACATGTGGATTAAATTTCAGTCAAAATATGCACGACTTTTAAAATCATGGGATGGGACAGAGGACTTGGCAAAATGCACTTCGGGGCTTTATTGAACTCTGAGCACTTAAGAAACGCTTTGTGACGTGGGGCAGGGCTCAGATGGAGTGGGGTGCACCAGCCTCTGCTTTCTCGTATACACCAAAGGAAACTGTAGCTGGGAAGGGAGTTTCCAGCTTTCAGGGGATCTGATTTGGAATGGCCTTGAAGTCCAGCCCAGGGGCAGCCCCAAAGCACATGAAGCCCTGCATGTTTTCTGAAAGCGGGAAGGGGAGCACCGAAGTCCACGTTGATGGCAAAGCAAGCAAGAGAAATGAAACATTGGGGGTAGTTTTGCTTTTTCAAGTCCACAAAGATGACAAGACTGTCCGTCTGGTCACTGGGTGGTGAGACTGAATTCATCTTCCAGCTGCTGCTGAAAGCAGACCTACAGGGCTAGGGGTCCTGTAGAAGTGGGTCCAGGATGTCCAATAAGTCTCTTCACACACATGCACAGGCACGCAGTGACACACGGTCACACACACACAGATGCATAAGTGCATACACACAGGCAAACGTGAGCAGAGGAGGAAGCAGAGCTGGGAGACCGTGCTGCAGGACTTCATCCACTCTCTTCTTCCTTCTGATCGTGAGCCCTTTCCTTCCATTCTCTAAATGAATTCAAGCCAGCAAGCCAGAGTAGGAATGAGGGATCTTTCCTCTTCTCTCCTCCCCTCCCCTTCTCTCCCTTACCTCCACTCTTCTCTCTCTTCCTTTCTTTCCCTTTCCTCCCTCCTTCTATCTCTCTTTCTCCCTTTCTCCCCCCTCCCCCTTTCTTTCCCTTATGCCCTCCATTGCTTCCTATGAGCCCTTCTCGTAAGCAAACCCAGGCTTTATAATGCATCCTGTTCAAATCAATCCCAAATGTCCTTTTCTCCTCAGGAGAAGCCCAGGTTCCTGCTAGCTCTCACCCCCACTGCTTGACACTGGCTGCCCCCTCTGGCAGGCAGTTGATGGCTGCCGCAAGCCGCGTGGCACGCCACGCACAATGGGAGACCCTAGGTTCAAGCAGGAGTGCGGCTGAGTCTGAGGCTCCCAGCAGTGAAGCTGACGATTGGACTTTCTCAGTGGGGTTAGACTAGCATGCACACGGCCGGCCTGAAGATGCCAAGCTTCGAAGCCTGAGCGTGGTTTCAGAGGAGGCACAGGGTTGAGCTAGACCAGCTACGTACAGGCTCTCCCAGGCACCTGAACGGTCCCTTCCACAGGTCGCACAGAATCCGAAACCTGAGACCTGGGCTGCTGCGTTTACAGTTGAGTGATTGTCAGCAAGGCAGCTCTCAAGGACCTCGGGTTCTTCATTTCCTTGGGAATTTTAGAAAACTTGGACCACAGGATTCCTTGAATGGGCAAAGAAACCTGTGTCTGAAACAAGGCAGTGCGTGGTCGCCAGCCATTACCATCGGGGTGGTGTGGGCAAGGTGACCGTGTGACAGGGACCCTCCTTGGCTGCCTGCAGTGTTGATCCTTAGGGCAGGCACCATCCCTGGCCTCATCAGGCCAACGAGCGGGGGCTGAAGTTGGTCCTGCCCTCAGTGTGCCTGGAAGTGCCAGGAGGAAGGTGCTGGGGTGGCAGCAGGGGCTTGCCTGCTGGGAAACTTGGCAATTGCAGGAGAGTGGCCCACTGAGAACAGCTCAGAGCCCTGACCCTAGTACATAGCAGGGGAAGTAGCCCCCAAGGTGGCAGTGACAACGATGGAATGATGGTTGTGGCGACAAAATCATGGGCACCACTGTACCGAGTGCTCCCTCACCTCTTTTTATCCTCCAGAGACTCCTGTGTCCTAGACCACATCATCTGCGTTTCACAGATGAAGAAACTGAGTTTCTATGGCATTGCTGACTCTCAGTAGGACACACTAGTAGGAAGTAAAAGAGCTTGGACACTAAAAAACCAGGTTCTACACCACCATCAAGGAAATTCACTTATTGTAGGTGTGGGATGATGTAAAATATACACAAACAATTTACTAGCACTGAAGACCTTCTCAAAGATTTATTTTTTTATTGAGTCAAATACCGTAAAAAGCTATCATTATCACTAAGGTATCAATATTAGTTCTATTGCTACTAATATTAATCTGTAGTGATACTAATTATGACTGCTGATTATCGCGAGCACTGAGCACAGAGCCCCAGAGCTGGTTCAGTCTGTTTCAGCCCGTGTTTCCTAATGGAGATCTGCTAAGCTTTGGGTGCTGTGTGTGTTGACAGATCACTGATTTATCTTGAGTGCTATATTCACACGGATTGGGATGCTGAATCTTGAAACATGATACTATTCAGTATGTCCATAACTCACTTGTCAAGTAAGACGAGGTATCCCCAAGTTACTTCGCTGGTCCTGGGAACCCCTCCAAGGATGATTCATTGAGACCCACTCCCATCCATGCATGCTACAAAAAAACCATCTTGAGGACAGAGTGGCTTCTCCATCCCTCAGCAGTTCTCACTGGGCTGGGAGGTCCTGTCTTCTGTCACTCCTGTCCCCACAGGTACTTGAAAGTACCTAGCAGGCAGGCAATGGCCAATTTCTAGCTCTGCTGTTGTAGTTCAGCAGCACTGGACAAGAAGGAGAGGGCTCGGCTCCTTGGTTTTCTCATCAGGCCCGCTGGCCTCTCTAACTCCACCATGGAAACTGAAGACATACTGTGGGAATCATGCCTGCACACGACCTGGCCCTCGCTGTGGGTCAAGGTCTGCTTGCTCCTCTGAGCTCCCGTCCGAGCCTTGGCTGCCTCTGAGAATCGGCACCCAGGGAAGACGTTCTAGCACACACCCTCCAGCATGGAGTGGCCTGGGGAGGGTGTGGAGGTGCGTGGGCGGACATGACTGCTGCTCTCGGCTCTGTATGCACTGAAGGGCAGAAACCAGGACAGGCTCAGAATATTCTAGAGCTCAGTTTCTTCATCTCTGGAGAGAGTGATATCTGCCTCTCAGGACAACGGTGAGAATTAAATGCAAGCGAGTACTGGCATATTAGGAAGACAGAAGTTTTGTTTTGTTTTGTTTTGTTTTGTTTTGTTTTGTTTAAATGTTTATTGTCTCTCATCCTTCCCAGAGTGAATATTTCAACAATGGTGATGGAGTTGGGGTTGGGGAGGAGAGAGGGTGGGGAGAAGGGGTTGGTCTTCACACTTATGGGTCACTTTCCAGTTTTTGGAACTCTATAACAAACCTACCCCTATATGACAAATTTACAACAGTCTGCGTGGGGAGGTGTTACTATCACACCCATTTTACAGACTTAAACTGAGATAATGTTGGCTTAAAAGAATTGCCAAGCTGCCCAGTTGGGTCTGCCGAATGCCCCTGTAACCTTTAATGGCATCATTCCTCGCAAACCTCCCAGCTTTTTGGGACGTCCCAATTAGGGTCCCTTAGGTTCAGAGCCAAGACCACAGACAGGGAGAACATGCCCCACTGGTTCACGTTGTACTTAGGGAAAGGAGGTGGGGTTGGGGGTGAGGGTTTGACCAAGGATTGCTTCCTTCTTCAGGTTGCTGTTTGAAGATGAAAACAATTCAACAACCTTCCTCTCCCCTTTCAGAATGAATTTCTTCTTCTCCCGGACTCTTCTTTCAATTCTTGGCTGAAGTTTCAAAGTGTGATCACTCCAGGGAAGAGCGGAAATTGAGTTGACTTTGTGCACTGGAGAGACCGAGGCAAGCAAGGTGAAGGAATAAGATTGCAGCATCCCGGCTGTGTTCCCAGCCCTACCTCCTCTTGTATTCCAGTTTCTGTGCCTTTGTTCACACTGATCCTCTGGCTGGATGGCCACTGCCTCTAACCCCTCGGCTTGTCTATACCTCTATCTTCAGACGCCCTCTGACATACCTTTCTGAGGAAGACAGTCATCCCCACACTCCCTTCTCCCCACTCCCAAACTCCTGAATGCAATTCTATGAAATTAATGTGCTTGCGCCTCTGACCTCTCTGCAAGGGCCCCCAGGGGTCTCTCCCCTGTAGTTAACACTCAGCATTTTATCTGATCCAACTCAGACCCTCTAAATGTCTCTGCCCCAGCTTCTATTGCTATTAATCCAGTACTGGCTACAGGCAAAGCTGTTATTCACCTCTAAATGCCCCCATCACTCCCACTCAGACCCTCTGACCTCTGACCTTTGCCCCCACACCCCAGTTTCCATTACCCAGCCCAGTCTCTTATTGGTGTTCTGACCTTTTAGGCTTCTCCAGCTCAAAAGCTCAGCATGAATCAGAATTAGAATTCACCTCTAATTCTGAGGCACTGCAGCCAGAGAGAAAGTCTCCTCACCTTCCATTCTGGCCCCTGTAGGTACAGGAAGACAAGGCCAGCCCCTCCTGGCCATGAGGTATGGCCCCTGGCTTCCAAGCTTGACTCTCCTACTCAGTAGCCATACGTCCTTCCCTGGCCCTGCCCTCTGCATGTGATAAACTTCACTCTGGTCCACGGTTTCTTCATCTGGAGAATGAGGGAGTTGAATCACACGTGTGTAAGGGTACTTCTGCTTCTGTGAGACCTTTTCAGGTGGCTGAATATTTGGAATATCTTTCTTAAAGGGACCTCAGAAAAGCTCAGGACCCAAGACTAATTTGTATTAATAAAGCCAGCCTTGTGGGACCTCTAGGAATAAATCATTAGACTCTTTTCCAAGTATCTATTAACGTCCTGGAAAAAGACAAAGACAACCTCCTCTGATGTGTGTGCAGTCCAGAGTCCAGAGGGAGACACAATGGTAGGTGTTGTAATGCAGTCCCCCAAACCCCAAAAATGATGCCAAGGAACTAGAATGATGAGCTAAATTGGAGTGGGTTTTCCTTGTAGAGGAAATTAAACCTGAGCAGAACCTGAAAAGATACTTTTCCTGTGAAGAAAATGCAGACATTTGAGCTGTGGCAGGGATGGGAAACACCAGGGAGAACTGGTTTCTGTCTTCCAAGATGAGAAGGCCACGGGTCCCCACGTGGCGTTATAAAGCACGCCCTCATGGACAAAAGAAACCAGATTCAACTGTAGGGTCGCAGCCATGGGCAGTGGTAGTGGTGGCCACTGTGGTGAGGCTGACGTCCACTCTCAGTAAGGGACTTTGGAGAGTAGGTGTGGCCTGCCACTCTTCATTAGGCAGGGGTTCCTCGACGAGCTGCTCTACCAGGTCCTGAGAAGCAAAAGTGACCAAGACAGGAGAACTGCTCTCCCAGTTGTGCACTTCAGAGGAGATACCTGGTGGTGCACAGGCAAATGCATGCGAACAGCATGAAATAGTTCAGAGATACACACATGCACAGATAGCACAGAATCGTATGTAGGTAGGCACATGCATATCCAGTACATAATAGGACTCAGGGGCTATGGTCCCCTCCAAAACTCATGTTGAAACTGAATCCCCAGTGTAATCATGTTGGGCGTAGCCTAATGGAAAGTGTTTAGGTCATAAGGGCTCTGCCCTCATTAATGAATGGATGCTGCCGTACAAAAGGATTGCAGGGTTTGCAATCCTTTTGTATATGGGTTTTCTCTTCTCTTCTGCTTTTGGGTCATGTGAGGACACAGAGTTCCTTACCCTGAAAATGTACCAACAAGGCACCATCTCTGTAGTGGAGACCAGGACCCTTACCAGACACCACACCTACAGGAATGTTGACCTTGGACCTCCCAGCCTCCAGAACTATGAGAAATAGATTTACGTTCTCTATAAATTACCCAGTCTGTGGTGCTGTGTTATAGCAGCACTAAACAGACTAAGATAGCAGGTACATCTGGACAAATAGCATATGATTGTGCACAGGTGAACATGTACTTAAACAGAATATAGTCGTGCACAGGCAAACACATGTATCAACAGTGCCAAGTCACACACAGGCTAATGCATACATCGGCCAGATGGTTTCCCACCGTGGCAGTGCCATGAAGGGAATGAAGATGGGCTCAGAGGATGCGGCATGGATACAGGTCCCAAGGCAGTAAGATCCACTGTAGATGAGATGCTCAGGGAGGGTGTCCCTGAAAAGATTCCACCTGAACCGGGACCAAAGGGCAGGGTGAGTAGCTATGAAAAGGACCCCTCTCTCAGGCAGGAAGCAGCAAATTCAGTATCACTGAGGCAGGACACAGCTCAGCATTGCTTAAAACAATAGGGTCAGTGTGGCTGGAGATCAGTGCACTTTCAGAGATGACACAGGTTGAGGTCAGAAAGATGAGCAAGTGTTGACTCCTGCAGCTGTTAACTTGGAAGGATTGCAGATCTGATAGGCTGCTTGTGATGTTTTGAGCTCCCCATCAACTAGGGACTGGAAGGAGGGGCTGGATGGCCAGTGATCAGGAATGTCTGAGAGGCACTTGTATGTTGGATGTGAGAGATCGAGGAAGAAACTCAAATGGAAACTCAAATGGAATGCTTTAAAGCACGGTCCATCTCTGACATCAAGACACTCACTTTCCTGGGCTCAAGACGTCTGAAGTTTAATGACCTGGCAGGTTTGATTGAATGTATTTTGCCAACATTGAGGGACAGCCACCGTGAGGAGGCGTGGTAGTGCAGAGGCCAGCCGAGGAGAGGCCAGGACCTCAGTGCCACAGAAACGGTGAATGGGAACAGAACCCGTTCTGTGGCTCATTTAGAACCAGATGTGAATGACAGCCGGCTATGCTGCCTCACTTTGACTACTGAAAACTGTTAATAAATAAATGCAAAAAGTTGTCTGTTAACTCTGTCATTATTTTACAATGATGATAGGATGCTAGAATATGAATGCAGTTTGAAAGATATCACTCTCTTTGATACATCAAAAAGCCTTCTCCACTTGACTAGAACTTTGGAGGGATGCTACCAGGATAAACTCCTCCCTGCCTGTTCTCCTGACGTCGTATTACAATGACAGAAGCTTTTAATGTATCAACTTAATCTCAGTTCAAAAACCGTCTTCGGTCTGCCCTAGTAAAGTCAAACGGAGTTTTACCATTTCTTCTCAGTTTTCCAGAGGGAAAAAAATACAGAATGGGGCTGGAAATGTAATCATATTTGGGAGAAATGGTTCTTGATAGTCTTATGGTATTAAACACTTCCCTGAGAAAACTTTGCTACCAAGAATGGGGTCACAGAGTTGAGAACCCATCTGACTCTGCAGAAGAGAGAAAATGTTATGAATCCTTGAGAGTCTGCACTTCCAGAGTCTGACCTCTATTTTCTCCCCATTCACTTGCCTGTGGTATGGCTACATCTGCATCTATACGGTGGATTTTCCATCCCCTCGTCCTTCCTTGATCAGAGCTCAACTTCTGTGAGCTTTGGTTTCCAATTCCTAGAATAGAGACAGGGTACTTGCCCCGGAGGCCCTCAACATCCGGTGGCTGAATTCCCCCTGTTTTGGCTTGCATGACACTGTCCAGGTACGCTCACTCTTAATGGAGACTTCTGAGCCTGCTCTAGAAAGGCAGCTTAATGTTCACAGTTTTCATTGTTTTGCCAGAGAACTTGAGGCTTTGTTGTTCAAGGATCTGTTAAGGGGCAGATCTATTTATTGAGCCCAGACTTACTGATGCCAATGTCCAAGCTTTGCCTCATCCCCAAAATTGCCCCTAGGAACCATCTGTAGGGCATCTGAGATGGAGCCATGGAGTCCTGGTCTGGCGTCCTGGAATCCACCCACCCCCGTCTGGGGAGCTGCCTGCCCTTTGCTGGCCCTTCTGACGAAGGCGTCATGCCATCTGGTGAGATCTGGGAGCCTCTGGTCCTGTTACCAGCTAGCCCACCCATCTCCTATATCTCGAAGTCTGTTGGGAGGGAGGACTCGGGTAATAACCACGCTAATGACAAAGCGCTAACTGAAGACCCCAGTAACCTCTTGGTTTCCTTCCTTCCCATGGCCGTGGTATAATGAAGCCGGGCAGGCACTGGGGGAGTAATCGGATCCAGCTCAGGGTTAGCTAAGAGGTGGTTTGTGGTCAGGCGCTCAACAGATGGGTTCAAATTACCTGACTTTAATTTCAAGTAATTGGCAAGCTGGATTACCCTCCAGCTCAGGGGACCCGGAGCTATATGTCTCTGGCTATCAGCCCTGAAGGAAAAAGGGAGTCTGTCCCACGGTGGGGGGGTGGTGTGGACAGGGGTGTGGAAGGCCAGGTATGGACATAGGGACACCCAAATGATTCCAGAGGCTGGGCCAGTGTCCCTCAACCTTCAAGGACGTTTTCTAATGATAGGTCATGATTTTATTGCAAAACTTACAAATACTTCTCTCCAGATGACGGAAGAGAGTTAAAATCATGAAATCATGAAGAGTGAGATTTGATTATGTAATTCTCTCTTCTTTTTTTTCTTTTTGGTTTAATTACCAAAATGTTTATGCAAATGCACATATTTCCAAATGCTTGTTTAGTCTGTTTTTGCATCTATTTATACTCTTAATAATTGCTGGACTTTCCTGGGCATGTCCAGGCACTTGGCTAAGTGTTTTACATGCCAGACCTTCTCCAGTGTTCCAATGACCCTGTGGAGTACAGACTCACAACTATAACTTTGCAGATGTGAATGCTGATGGTGAAAGGGGTGGATGGGCTTGCTCCTGGTCCACGGCTCCTCATGGAGAGCCAGATCCTAGCACAGTAAACCACCTCAATGGCTCCATCCCTCTGTCTCTGCTGAATGCAAGATTTTCACCTCCTCTCAGGAAAACACCAAGGACTTTCCCCCTAACACCTCCACTCCTAGTCTCTTCATCATGTGTTCAGTCATTTATTTATTCTCGCAAAATCATATCCCCAAGTCTGTACTTCTCCTGTGCCTGGTCTATACTAGACACTCAATAAACATTCTGAGGATGAATCAGTGAACAAGAATGAGAAGATTAATAAGACAGGGCTCTTCCATGAAGAGCTTATGCATACCTGGTGAGAACAAAACGATAAACACATCCATGCACACCAACATGACAATGTCACAATAGATAACAGTAAAAACAATTGTGAGAGAAAAATGAAGCCACATTTGCCAAAAAGTGAAGTGCCTTACGCAGAATTGGGTGCATGTGTAATAAGTGATCTGTGAGCAGGCTAAGTAGCTTTCCCAGTTGAGTATTATTTCCACAGGTGGGACATGTGTGCCTGCATGTGTGTGCATGTGAGTATATATGTGTTTGTGTGAACGAATCTGTGCCTGTGTGTGTATGAGTGTTTGTTGCTGTGTCTTTAATCTTCGGCGTTTTCAGCTGCTCATCCATTGGTCATATTCTTGGTACTCAGATTATGATGGATGTTTAAATAAACAAAAAAACAAGGCCTGAGACCAAGAGAAGAGGCCGTTAAAATGTCACCCCAAAGCTTCCTGACGGCTTTTGAAAGGCGGTCTGAGTTATTTTGTATTCTGCATTTGTGCTAAAAAGTGCTGTCTGACAGAGCATCTGGGAACAAGACCAAGAGAAAATATAGCCATCTTGATCCTACCTGCTTGAGACCTGTAAGCCACAGCTTTCAGAGCGATGCTCCAGTGAGAGAGAGGGGTGAGCTGGGAAAGAGAGTTAGACTACAAGCTGAGCAGTTTCATTATCTGCAAAGTGGGAAGACTTTAGGTTTTGTGGGGCTGTGGAATAACAATCTAATGTCACCTGTGAAAGGCCCTCAGTCTTTGTCTGGTCCGTTGGACAGACCCTCACCCTTGATCATCTTCAGTTTTCACATCTGCAGCATGGAACCCACAAGGCATCCAACAGTGTTGCTGTGACTGTCAGATGAGGTGATGGATGTACTGGATTGTTTTAGAGGTTAACTGTCGCATGTCACAAGAGGGCTGGCAGATTTATTAATTTATAATATATGAACTTGCAATAATACATTGCTGAATAGTAAGCATGGTCCTTGCACCTCTGGTGCATTATGTAATGGCCGTGGCCAACTGAACAGTTCTCACATCAAGGTTGTCTACGTTACTTAGGTGGCCACTGAGAGAGTTCAGGCTCCCAGACAGTTAAACCACGCTGGGGCCACCTGGTACTTGAAGCACCTCAAGGGCCTTCATAAAACTGCTGGGTGACCACAAAACTAACCACCAGTTCCTCTGGAGCCCAGCCCGGCAGCAGGCACCCGGACCGCGGGGGAAAAAGGTGATGCAGCACTTTGTCACGCCCTGCCTCGAGCAGACAGGAGGCCGGGGGCAGCCAGCCCACTTATCAGTTTCTCACAGAAGCCTGCTCCGGTCAGCCTGCTTGGAAAGCCCCATGGGGTGAGGACTCTGGTAACCTGCCTCCTCTGTCTATGCCTGGGCTGTTCCTTCAGGGGCTGCAGAACTTGAATCCTTAGTGTTGTTAAGAGTTCCAGTGACTTTGGGTTAAAAGCCTATGGCCTTTCAGATAAAAGCAACCGTGATTGGCTTTTCTTGGGTATTCTTTGGGGGCTGGAGGGGATGCGGGAACAAATCATGTGTTGGAAAATGGAAAATGCATCTCCTAATGGGAACATCTCAGCAGTGTCTTGACCACAGTAGTGTTCAGGCATTTGAATTCCCAGGATATATAAAAACATTTGGAGACAGAGCCAGGGGACACATTGCTTTCCTCCGTAAATCTTAGACCATTCTAATGCTGACTGTACTGCGACCTTACACACATACACACACACACACACACACACACACATACACACACACTCTTTCTCTCTCTCTCTTTCTCTCTCTCAATCATCCTGTCAATTCCTCCTTGGAAAACCAGCAAGGTCTGATTGCTTAGTTAATCAAAGCATTATTTTGGAAGCCAGCCCCCGGGTTTGAATCCCAGGGTCATCACATGCTAACCCTGTGGTCTGGGAAGCCCTTCTGGCCTCCTTGCTCTGTCCATTCTGTCTCAGTCGGTCTAGGGGTGCGTTCTGGGAACCTGCATTAAAGAAAATCAACAAATTAACAACTCCAGGGGTTTACGTCGGCAGTGGTTCAAGGACTACTCTGAGAAACCCTGCACTGATGGAGGGTGGGGGGCCCAGGGATGAAGTTCTGAGGGTTAGTGACCCTTGGTAATGGCAAGAAAGATAATATTACTAATATGTATTCTCAAAAGATAACTTGCATTTTTTTCAGACAGTTTTCAAATGCCTTTTCAGTTCAATTTTTCTTTCAGTTCAATTATTATTAAACAAACTCTTGTTTAATATGGCAAATGGGACTCCATTTTATCAATAAAATAAAAGAGACAAAGTATCATTGAGTCACAAAGGGATCTTTGACCCCAAAACAACTTAGCACCAGAAAATAGAAAAGAGAAGAGCTGGCAATGACTGCAAGGGTTAGAGCCTATTCTTCTGCAAGAACATGGCACCCTAACTCTACTGGTGGGGGGAGCAGATGATGGGGAGATAGTAGTTCTGTTTAAATATGTGAAGATCTAGAACTGTGAGTGGATAGCAAGTTATTTAAATGGCAGCATCCTGGGAAACCTAGCACTGACCAACTAGCTCTTCAAGGCTTCCCATGCACAGCTCCCTGACAGTGCAGGCTCTGGGAGTAGTCCCAAGGAGAAGAGGAAAGGGAATGATGTTCAAAAGGCCAGACCGTGAAGGTGAAAAGGAGTCAAGGCTTTGCAGAGGTGGTAGGACTTGAGGTGCACTTGGAATGATGAGACTGTGCTTATTCTCCAACACAGCTAATGTATGTAGATGGAAAACAAAGCAGATTCCGAGTTTCCACAGAGTTTCCAGAATCCCCTGCTCATGGACCCTTGCCGGTAATTTGGTGGTGGAATGAAACAGCTCTCCAAACTCTTCCCACAGGATCCTTTCTATCAGCAACACCCAGAAAACATTGCTTGTCTTTTTCTTGTTGTATTCGAGATTTTGTTTTCATAACATTACAATCTCCAAGTCAAAGACTCTAGTCCCAAGAATCTGGTGTTTGTCTTTCACGGTGGAAAGCTCAAAGAGCCTCATCTTGGCCCATGATTCAGGAGACAGAACAAAGAAGAATAGAGAGACAGCAGACTCCTTAAAATTATTGCAGTAGCTCAAACATAAACTTTACCAAAACACTGATTGTGTTAGGCCAATACAACCATTAAACTTCTGCCAATTGCTTTTAGGAGATGAAAGACTGCTCTGTGATACTCAGCGTCCCTCCCTGTGCTGCTGAATGGACAAAGGAAAAGATATCAGAAAGACACAGCATCACCCTGGCATGGTGGCTCACGCCTGTAATCTCAGCACTTTGGGATGCCAAGGCTGGAGGATCACCTGAGTTCAGGAGCTTGAGACTAGCCTGGTGAAACCCCATCTCTACTAAAAATACAAAACTTAGCCAGGCATGGTGGTGCATGCCTGTAGTCCCAGCTATTTGGGAGGCTGAGGCAGGAGAATCACTTAAATCTGGGAGGCAGAGGTTGCACTGAGCCAAGATCACACCATTGTACTCCAGCCTGGGTGACAGAACAAGACTCTGTCTCAATAATAATAATAATAATAATAATAATATAAATAATAAAAATAAAAGAAATGAGTCATTCCAAAATCCCATGCAGATTTACTGAGCACTTACTACATGCTGCACCTGATGCAAGATCTAAAGAAAGAATGTCTTAGAACCAAAGCCTCGCTTAAGGTATTTCTGGCCTGATGACTATTTTGGTGCAAGACTTAAAAGCGGTTAAAGCTGTTCTTGTACCATTTTGTTCAGCCTGGAGGACCTATCACTAGTTTCTGAAACTCCCTAAACCTCGGGTTCCCATCTTTAAGATGAGGAAAAACTCAATCCTCCTCTCCATTCACGTTCTCTCAACAGGAAGCCGAGACAAAAGCAGAAGAGTCAGAGTTTTGAAACCGAAATTCCTTGGGTGGGAGGTGGGCTTCACACCCTGGGCTTCCAGCACCACCCACAGGCATTTTAGAAGCTCACTTCTTATTTCAACATCTAACAACAACAAAAAAAGACAAAAATGAAAAAAAAAAAAAAAGGATATTCTATTCAATGTCAACAGTTTCTTCCTTTTTGCATCTAGATGTGAAGGCCACCGACCACTCCTTGAAAAGATACAGGCTTTGTAGTATGAATCTGTGACCCCATATTTGAAACCTTGAGGCCCATGTGCCCTTTGGAACTCAGCGTGTTTCAGATTTAGAGCGGTAATATGTTGAATGCACTCAGTATTATTTAACATCCCCAGTGGGGCCTGGGGCAGTGCCCTGCAATCAAGACCATTAATATTTCTGCAGAAAAATGTATGAATATGCACACCAAGTGGGATAAATAAAGACTATAAATAGTCCAGTGTCAGTCCAGGTCAACGTTTGCTGCCTAATGAGTTCAAATCAGGCCAGTTTGTTGCAGTCAAACATGTCATAAAATGTAAGCTTTCAGGGTGTTTGGGCTTCCAGAATTGTAGGTAAGGGATGGTGGACTTGTAATTACAAGAAGCATGCAGTGACAGCTGATTGTGTACCAGCCTGTGTGCTAAGCGTGCCCAGCCACAAAGGCAGGTGCTCCTGTTACTCCCCATGTTGTAGCAGAGAAACTGAGTCTGAGTGAGGGTGATGTGGTGAATCGCTAGCAGGGTGAGGTCTCTCTGCCTGACTCCAAGGCTCCATTCTGAATGGAGGCATCAGAACAAAGTCCTGTGCCTGTCAGCTGGGAGTGAGAGGAATGATTTGAAAACATAAGTGACTCGCTTGGGCCGAAAAAGCAGCTCATTCTGACATTCCTAATTTTACTGGTACCTCCTCCCAGCCAAGAAGAGACAACCACATTAACATAAGGGGAATCAGAGAAGCTTCGGGTGTTGAGGAATCAGGAATTCTGTCTAACCAGACTGGAATTTTCAGCCTCAAGGACCGCAGAGACTCCTCCCCTTTCCTCTGTCCCGAAGTGTGAGCCTCATGACTGATGGTCTCCAGACTGGCTCTTTCTAACATCCTTCACACCGTGGTTAGACTTATCTTCCTAAAATATTCCTCTGAACATATGATTTCTCGATCGAAAATACTCCAGGGCTTCCTGGTATCTACAGAAGAAGCTCACGTGGTTTTGACGTGGCCTTCAAAGGATGCACTGCATATCTCCTCAGATAAATGAAACCATGTGACGTCACGGCATAGACACCCGTTTTCCCAGACCATGTTCTACTGCTACCACCAGCTCTCCACCTTTGCTGTCTTTGCCTTGTGTTTTAAGCAAAGGTTTCTTCAGCTCAAAGATCACCTCCTCAGAGAAGGCTTGTCGATGGCTCAAAAATGGAAGTGGACCTGTGTGTTCTCAGCTCATGCAGCTGTTGCCTTCCATCTCTTCTGACAGTTTTCAAATGCCTCTTTAGTTCAATGATTCCTTCAGGCCCCCTTTGTTTAATATGGCAAATGGGACCCCGTTTTATCGATAAAATTAGTACTGTCTTATCATTTAATCTGTACAATTTTATGCCGTTAGGTTGAATCAATGAAACCTACTGGGTTTCATTGATTCAACATAATGTAAAATCCAGATTAGCTTAGCTAATGTAAATGTAAATCCAGATTAGTTTAGCTTCAGAACAAGTAGGTTACATATTCAGTTCCTTACTTTCACAGATTTGCAACCTGGGAGGTTCTCAGATAACAGTCCAAGTGTTAGGGTATTGCTTGCCAAATGTGTTCCCTGTTCTAAGATAACAAAAAAATCTAACTTCAAAAGATTCCTTATACCCAACTACCTATCTCAGGCATCCCCAAACTTTTTACACAGGGGGCCAGTTCACTGTCCCTCAGGCCGTTGGAGGGCCGCCACATACTGTGCTCCTCTCACTGACCAGAGCAATTGCATGCACCATCAGGTTCCATGGTGTTTCTGTAGACTCTCTTGGTCTTTAGTTGATAGTTCCAGGCTTTGGAGAGGTATCAAGAATGCTTATAAAGATGGCAACTAAAGGTCTGGGCAATTCATCAGTGAATGGATCCCTTGTTTTCGGGGATGATTGGTTTAGTCCATTGTGGTAGGCCTATGAGATTTCCAAGGCTCTTTTGCTGAATTCTGTCTGGCAGATAAAAGATTTCCCAGTGATTTGATCTTAATGATGTTTTGGGGAGTTGAAGAGTTGAACTCTTTATGGGAGAAGTGAATGCTCATGAAGAGATCAGACTTCGTGATGCTTCAGATGAGCAAGGCACTACTGAATTGAATCTCAGAATGGGGCTCTTCCTTTTCTCCCGCCCAGTAAGCCTTCCGGCATTCATGTTAGCTTCACAGTCCAAGGGCAGCCATGTCACAGGAAGCCCTTCTAATTATTCCCAGTGATTCTTATAAACATATCTTTCTTTATCAGTTTCCCAGCCTTTCAGGTGGCCTTGAGCTTTTGGCTAAGTTCTGATGAGGAGGACACTCTGACCCTCAGCAGTCTCTGGTAGCTGCCGGACAGACAGGGACATCTGTAGCCGGTTTGAGAGTGTAGAAGCCTTTGTCAGCCTTAGGTAGTTGTGTTGGCATTGGAGGATGGCTTTAGGGACACTTACAGGCCAGCCTGATGATTTCATATTGGGAGCCATGCCTGCCTGACCTACTGTTGGCAATCTGGCCCCGCATCCTGAGCCCCTGCTCAGGTACTGACGATGGATAGCTCGACGGGCTGAGGCCAGAGGCCTGCATGTATTTGGATTTGGAGCTTCTTTTGTTTGTTTGTTTTCCTTCTTCAATAAATTTTTGACATTGCCAAGAGCTTTGATAATGTTCACAAATCAATTTCTTTTAAATAAAGAAGTTATCATTCAAAAAAACGAATCTTTCTAAATCTGTTTCTGATACATCTCTTTATTCACTATGTGCCAGGTTCAATTAAACACAAATAATAACAACAACTATTATGGTTGTGTTCACATGAAAGTTCTTTTTTGTGCTAGGTCCCATGTCGCACGTTGACATTACAGAGGTGACTCAGTCCTGATCATCCCTGACCTCGGGGCTATACCAGTCTAGAAGAGGTGAACATTGGCCCATCGTGCCTGACTTAGGCCCTCCCTCTTTCCCCAGCCCTTTGAGATGCTGGAGATGCTTTCCCTCCTGACCCAGCTCCCATGTCATCCTTGAGAGTGTGGGCAGCTCCAACCTGACTTTCCTTCTGGAGTCTGGGCCACCAGGAGTGGGTGTACTTCTGCCTGTCACTAAGCAGACATGCCATGAGTGGGTACAACTGACATGTTTTTTTTTTTTTTTTCCTTTCGGATGTGTGGGTGCCTGCAACATTTTCTTTTCTTCCTTTCAGGATTGCAGCAGGGAGAATGCCAATTAGGAGTTGGTGGTTCCATCCACAGCCATTCAACTGGCCACCCTGACTGAGTCCCGCAAACATTAGACAGCCATGCTGCTGGGGGATTGAGAAGATCCCACAGTGTGCAGGTCCCTCACTCTCCCATGTCGGGGATGTTCAGAGTGCTGCCAGAACAGGATACCAAGACTGTACAGATCTTTCTAGTCATAGAACACCAATGCTGTCAAAGGCTAATACAGCACACACTATAATAAAAGTAGGGCTTTCTGTTCCTGTATACGAATGTCTTCGCTTACATTTAACTTCTTTCACTTTCTTCATGGAAAGCTCCCAGCCTCATCTTCCCAATGTAGTTAATACTTTTTTACACTTTTTGTGATGGCTCCCACCCCATCCTATGCTTATCCTTCCACTGTATGCATTATGCATGTGGGTCTGTGTTCAATGTCCGCATCCACCATTAGACTATGAGCTTCATCAGGAGGAAGAGTAACTGGGTCTTGTTCATCATTTCCTCTCAGTGCCTGGTATGGTTCCTGGCATAGAGTAGGTGTTTAATAAATATTTGTATGATTGAAACAGGATTCAGTATTTAG